>NW_008752082.1:106260-247703 GCF_000715545.1 Opisthorchis viverrini | reverse complement strand
GGTGAGTGCCTGTCGGGTAAAGCATGTCTCAAAATGTTGTCAAAATGTGGCCGTTAACATATCATAGGTCATTCCGAGTGAATGCATCTGATAGGCACATGTGCTTGCTTCCTGTAGCTTGCTGAACCGCTATATCTTAGGAAAGCTGAAGATTGGTATGTTAATCTCCTTAACCCACTATTGTCTATAATGATGTGAATAACGCATACGTCTACACACCATTTGGTCAGGGTGTATTCGAACATATGGCGTGGAAATGGTAATTCATTTGTGCGGACCGTTTACTTTAGTGAAATCACACATACTTTGGCGTTATTGGGGGAAAACGAGTATCAAAAGCCAGATCCGCTGTTATTTTATTAGTGACCATCGTCTTGGAATCAAAAAAATTCAAAATGATGAAGGCGGAAGTGTTCGTTTTTGTGTGAGCAATATAGTGAACTGGCAGATTACCATATTTGCCAACTGAGAGGGATAATTTAACTTGGGCTCGTTCCTATATACTGAAGTAAACTGCCGCCAACGACTGCCAAGCAGTCCCTAAAAAGTATGAAACTATCTACCTACCTCAACTTTTGACGGCTCGTCATCAACGTTTTACGGTAGACAGCGGTTCGTACTCCGAAGAAATGCGAATAGCACCAATATCCCCGGTGCATGTATGAATGTCATGGTAGACGCAAATAAGCATCAAATTTTATGAGAGACGTAGTGTAGTTCTCGGGATAGACAGTAAGCGCTGTGACTGCCTTCAGCGACAAGTTAATTCAAATGTAGCTCTAAATTTTAGTCCAGACAACGAACCTCAAGCATCGGGGCAGATGAATTCGGTGAAACATCATTTTAATCAAATTTTAAGGTGCCAGTTGATACAAACGTCCACATTCTTCCTAACTGGTGCGCTTTTCTGAGTTCAGATGTGCAACTTTTATTTTGCTGTCGACTAGACGATTACTAAATGAATCACTGTTGGAAATCTTGAAGCCTTCCCTATAGCGACATGCGTCTTAATATTACCGTGCTTCCGCGTGCAGGAACCAGGCTAGCTTTCCACTCATACTCATGAATCATTATTTAATACATCTACCATTCCCCGGCTCCCTCTTAATCGTAACGTGGCGGAAGTATTGTGCCGTGCGAGTGCTAGCTTGGCTAGAAACGAGAGCTTATGACATGTACTGAACCTTCATAATGGCAATAGTTGAACAACTTTAACAGCTTGTTTGTCTTTCGGTAGTCTACAATGACTTACATTCAAGCACAATCGAAAGGAGTTGAGTGCAATAAATTGTTATTAATTTCTGACGAAAAAGTTAAGCTTATGCAGGCATTTTGAAGCGTGCGGAGCAGGACTCAGCTGCTAAGTGAAAGCGCACTTTGCTTAGCAGTCAAACGATAGGAGGACGATGCGTCGAATATCGTATAAATTCAGTGTTTTGCGGACTTTCCATATGAGAAACATTAGCATACATCTTGGCCGAATATCAGCAAGGAACTCTTAGTAATTTGCATTGGACCGAAATCCATTATATTAAAAGTCGCAAAACGTCCAAAACACCTCCCTCCATTATTGTAGTATTCTCCGTACCATACTTAATATTGTCTGTGATGGCCTGCGTCTGTCAGTAGTTACGTCGCTCAGCGTATTCAGGACGCATGTGATCCATGTGAGAATAGTCGGTGCTCTTTCATTTGTGTGTGATATTCTTGCAGGTTTCGACGGCTGACAAAACTACCAAGTGCATTGCGTTCTCCTGATAAAGCAATCTGGATTGCGGATGATGAATAAAGGCTATCGCGCCTCACTAGCGCCGGTCGTCCCACTAAAATGAACTAATGAGAGCAATTTTGCTTGTTTTTCTGCAAACTTTCGCTGCCAACTAAGAGCTAAAAATGAGACGTATTGGTCCAATGAATGTTTGGAGCATTCAGGAACAGGCATGACAATACCATTAGTATCTACTGTTGGCCACCCTTAAAGGCCTTCAACTGCTTAATTTGTGTGCATGAAAATCTCCCGTAAATTTGACTGTGGCTTTATTCCGGTAGTTTGGTTGGATAACTTAAATGAACCGATAACCCGTTTCCCCCTTTTGCTTGCATCAAGTTCTTTTGATTAAATATTCAGTTGTGTTGATGATCTACGCATATTCCTCTCAGACTTTCCTTGCAACAATAGGGCATATTCCCATAGAAACACAGTGCTGAAGAGAAAATGGTGCTTGGTTCCAAACACATGTTCAGTTCATGGAAAATTATGTGAAATGCACGACACGTCGTTTCATGTCCTAATTTCAGCACCTGCAACCCTGTTATGCAGTCTCGCATGCCAACGTAAATTGCAGAAATCGACATTGCGCATATCAATTATTCTCTGTACAGAGGCTGCACGCAGAAGACGTATAATATATGATTTCTCTCTTCACAAGCGTAGCTCACGTAACCAAATAATCATTCATCAATGGCGCAAAATTCTTCAGCACTGCAGCTGACGTCTTATAGATCACTCGGACTATTCGACACAGGATCACCCATCATCTGAGCGTTTTCGATAACTATACAACAATATAAAATCTGAATTCCCAAGAACGGTGAAGTAGCTTGGTTCACGCTGTGAGCGACAAATAGCGCTACGTTTCCACAGTTGCGTGGCATTTTTTATCTCCAAACGTACGTAATCAGCTTCTACAGTTTTTTTCACGAATTTTTTCCATAAATCGATTCACACAGTCCCACACTCTGTTTAACGTCTTATTGCCGCTAAAATAGGGAAACCAGGTGCCATACGGAAATAAATGACTATCTGTTAGTGGACGAGTGAAATTTTGCATTTGTGCTACCTTCAAACGAGTTCCTCTTCCGACATCCTAAAAATTAACTAGTGTATAAATCGTACGGCTGAAAATCTACTAGGATGTCACTTTAAATATTTTTTGAACCAAGTGCTGCATTGTTTTCCTTACGCCGGTTTACTTTTTTATGTCCAAGCTGGATCTAAAATAAATCTGCGTACACAAACACTTTTCTAATCTCACCCCACAGGTTCCATTTAACTTTTTCCTCTGTCAAAATAGTCCACTTCAATAAAACTTTAGAAATTCAGAGTGACCAGATTCAGTTTGGAAATTTAACGCGTTTTAGAAAAGCATTTCGATTTTAGTCCTCTATGAGACCGTAACATGACCAACTCTGTATTTGGGCCCATTTGATGCTTTCCTTCACTTGACGTTGCTCGGTTATAGGGCTAGATACCAGTGCTAGAGAGTAGAGATCACTTTGTAGCACATGAGATAGGTATCACGCACCCATCAGGTACATTGTCAGAGTAGCGATTTCTTTTCACCACCCGTCATAACTGAAATGTAATGACATCACTAACAAATGCCGAGAGTCTAAATTTGGGCTGTACGCACTGACATTCTTTGAGAATATTTGAGATGCTCCTGATATTAGTCAGTGACCACTGAATGCACAAGCCAAATGACCACCTGGGTCACCACCTGCTGAGAAAACGTTGAAGATGTAGGAGAATATTGCAAGCAAAGTTTAGCCGTTGATCTGTTGCCGTTTTGATGGAACTTAAATTCTTTTTTGTAGGATGACTGAAGCAGGGAGGTTTCCTTAGGGTACCATTCTTATACATTCTTTTCAAGAAAATTTTGTCTGACACCTACATTTCAGTTGTAGACACCACACCTGGATGCATATTATTGAGGAAAGACATTGGATCTCCAAGAAGTGACAGATGGAGTCTTAGTGTAAATTTAGGCTTAAAGTGGGTAACGGCAAGAGCTGAATTTGCCACCAGCCACAGTTCTGCGAATAACAATAAACAAGCAATACGAGAATTTAGCGCGACCGAACTGCACTCACAAAACTCAGATTCAACTCGTTCTAATATGATTCCATTGACCCCTACTCAAGGATAACAATGTTTGAAATGAAGCTTGGTTAGAATATCAGCGTATAGTAAAATTCATATTGATACCAGTATACTACTTTGATGCAACAAGTCTTCCAACATTGAAAGGACTGGGATTATTAAGGGCTTTTTTTAAAAAAAACTCAAAAGCTATAATCCTACATAGGAGATCGGAAGTTGGTGTTTGAGGGAATTTCCAGACGCGCAACTCAAAAGCTATAATCTACATAGGAGATCGGAAGTTGGTGTTTGAGGGAATTTCCAGACGCGCCAATTATCTCTTGAGAGGATGACGGAGACTTTTTCAGGTCTGATTTTGAGCCACATGAACAAATTTTCTGATGCAACCTACAGCACGCTTTTATCACTTTACGAGGCTTTGATGAAGGAAAACGTCTCTTCAAAGAACATTGTGCGTACAACCCAATTGTGTGCTGATCCATGATGATGATCTTAAACAACTCACTTTCGAGGAATGTCACATGAGCCAAAAACACGAAGTGCGCGCTAGACGGCCTGATTAATGTGGATTAATATGTTTCCGGATTTACACGGTTACCATAGGACCGTTTATTCACACAAACTCTGATCATTCCTTTTCAGTTTCCTTAAACGTCTTGCATCATATTCCCATTCTTCTTATTTGAAGTCTATTGATTAACAACATTCCTTTACGATCCAATATTTTCGCCCCAAGGATCGATATTTGGGGCGGAACTGAAAGGGAGCGAGATAAATGATTTTACATCTGATATGTTCACGTAGAGAATTTGGCATTCCATCTAGTCGCATGTGGGGAATATTTGCATCCTATTTGTATCCCAAAGATCACCTTTGACAGAATTTTTTTCCTGAAATATTTCATCACGCCATAATCCCACAAATGACTGAAAGGACAATACAGCTGTGTATTATTTTAAACCTTCCGGGTGTTTTTGGAAACCCTTGGCTTTTTGGTACTGTGCAGTTTTTCAGTTTCACAAACGCCGTATAACTGGCTTGTTCGTTGGTGGTCTGCTCAGAGTTGGAGACAGTTGTGTGGAATTCGTGGCAGTCGGTGGGTTTTTTGAATGCAGAAAATCGGTTTCCCTTTCAATGACGTACTAGCCAAGGGCGAACGTCTATGTGTGTGGTCAGCCGTGTGAAAATACGGCTTGTGGAATGAAAGAGGGGAAACAGAGAGATGCCGCATGGATACCTTGTTCCGAAAACTGATACACTGAGGGTTTCTTAGACTTGTATTGCACGGCACTTTCTGTTGAATAAAAATGTGGATTGCACCGCAAGCCGTATCTGGCCTGATCCTCAGACACTCATTCGATAAATTAAAAGAATTTAAACACTTAGTGACTGCTCATTTACCATAATCGGAAGCTACGGACAGGCGCAAGTNGTGTCCGATATGTAACTCTGAGTCACGCGCATGTTTGTCTATCCCGACTATCGAAAGGAAGAAAAAAGCCTTGAATGCTTACGTTACTGATTAGACAAATTACACAAAAGACCTAAAATTTCCACGTCCATGGTCTCAGCATGGCTTACGGTTGTCACGGATCGGCACTTTGCAGCCTTAAGGTCCGCAAACCAAACAACGAGTGAAATATTGACTCAATAGTGTGGGATTGGTTGTCTACTCCGAGGCCAGTCTCGTGATTCTTACTAGCGGCGCGAACATATGGAAATCGCGAACAATTCTGGACAGGCTAAGCAGACGGGTAAGTAGGTTAGCTGTGCAAATTCATACACACAATGTCGGACGGTGTGGCCATCGCGGCGGGTACATATGAGCATGACAAGTGAAGATCCAGAGCACAGGCTTGGAGTAAGCAAATGAACGTAGAAACTGTCATGATGTTCAGTTAGATTAAATTACTCCTATAGTTAAGGCTGGCATGGATGGTGGTTCTGAAGGCACTTAAGATTCTGCTTACTGATTCCAGAAATTTCGATACCCGATTTCAACACAGTTGTTCAGTAGCGCATGCGGTGTCGTAAAGAACTGCCCGGCTAAGTAGATATGAAGAACATTACCAAAGATTCCGATGACTAAATAAGCCGCTGACAGTCTGGTAAAGGTGTGATACATAAAACTGTAGGCCGCTGGGTTCGCATTAAGGATTGCGCTAATGTTAAAATACATATGCAGAGCTTGCCTTGAACGGCTGAAGTAAATTTCAATACAAGCGAATGCAGTGTTGAATGATGAACACCGATCTCCCTGTTGTTTTTCGAATCTTAAGCATCTTTTTGGGGGAACTACGTGATAATCACAGCGGTCTCCACGAAAACGAAATCGAAATATTATTCAGATCCTCTGGATTCTGTGCGAACTCTTCATACTTTAGCTGACTAATGAAATTTTGGCTCATCAGTATCCGAATGACCGACCTATTTCACACCGGTATCTTGAGTTTAATTAGAATGCCTGACCTTGTGGTCGTATTTAACGTCCTAGGTCTTTATTTTCCAAAATGCAGACAACGGTCATTGATAAAAATTCTCACAAGTAGTAAAATTCTGTTCAAACACTTTACCCATATTCATGGTTGGAATGCAAGTTAGCCACGTTTGATGCATAACACTCCATTCTTATTTTGGACAATTGAAATTTCGTACACTTGTTCCAAGTTTAAACAAAAGTTTGCCCATCGCCGGAATTTCCCGTTTACTTTGCTTAGCAGTATGGTTCATCGATTGGTATTGGTACGATTTTATCAGTCTTAAGCTCCTAATTGGACGAAGTTAAAATGCAACATTGCATTCTCACATACAACTCCCCTATTTTTAGATTCCCATTGGGTCTTTCCCACAATTTGTAACTTTTTGGCCGGAAAGTACCTTTCGGCAACGTGGGGATTCAATGGCACATGACCTTCGGATCTGTCTGAACGGAGTGGGGAAACCAACAATGATGTAGGATGAATTCATTTTGTAAAATATTTGCTGACACGGTACGTGTAAAGCGCAGCAAAACGGAACAGATCACTTGCATTGGCGATGCGGAAACAGAGGCTTGTGTGATCAGTTAATAGGATCATTGCAGTCCCACGGTAACAATCAAGGCTTACTGAACGCCCATCACAGGCTAGTGTCTTCACTTTAACTGATACGAATTTAGTCATATAATGTCTATGTCGGTTTTTGAACTTCAAAGCAGATTAAAAACCAACAAACCACAACAATTTGTCACAACTAACACTCATATCTGCCTGAAAAATTGAGGGTAGAGTCTTACTGCTAGCTGACTACTAATTTTTAGTGATTTCAAGGAGGTGACAAGGCACTGTGAAGGAACGGTCGCATACAGATCCATCAGGCATACAGTGATTTTGAACGTCCACTTGTTTCTGTCGGTATATGTGCATTATAACCATAGAAGGTTTACTTACAAAAGGGACTTAAGGATTTTTTAAACAACAGAATCTTAGTGCTTACGGAACGGATAGATTGTCCGTAGAAAGACCACGATCTCATGGCCACCGATGTTGGATTGCATGTGATTCAGGACCAAAAATGCAACAATAGTTCCGCTTTAACACTCCCCTCTTTCGGTGTGAGACGTTACGCTAAGCACGAAATTAGGTTGTCCGTGCGTAGGCAGCAGCAGTCGGGATTCCAGGATTGGATTAAACTGCGGGACTTCTGGTTCGCGCCTTACATCAAGCTATCCCAGGCTCCGAATCGTATCACTCACAGTGAACAAATGCCCACACAACACTCAGCGTACCTGGTCATACGCTACGACATGTGGCGATGGATGGTTTTTGACCGTAAAAAACACCCACTCGATCAGTTAGTTCGTTCCCGCCAATCTTTGGTTTGGCCTCATCGTCAGGAATGAGACGAGTTGCGTTAAATCCTCGTTGGCCGCCGCTCTGATATTTTAGTGGTACTGTCTAAAGGCAACTGCAGAGTATCTTTGGAAAAGATATTCCAGAAGAGCTCTTGGCTATTGTCAACAGCCGGAGTGATCCGAATAATAGTCCATTGAGATCTCAAATGACTGGACTCCTTTGAACGAAGAGCTTTTAATCTAGCTGAGTTACATTGACATGAGTAATACGTGTCACGCCTACCCGGACCAAACGAGTACAAGAACTGATAGGGGGACAACGAATGTAGTTTCATAAATATACCTCACTTGCCGATTCCCATCTACACTATCCACGAAAATGCCCATCGGACTGAGAAAGGACATAGTAATGGAAACTGAATAGGAGGGTTCCGCCGAAAACTCCATTGGTTAAATCTATATTCGGACAAACCAAATGATAAAAGTGATTTTGAAGAATTCTGGGGGCTACGAATGCTCAGCCGCATATACGATCTATCCGGTATCAGGCCAGTATGCATCAACCCTTTTTCAGTGAAATGTCTCGTTCAGCCAAAAGTGGCCGAAACTGGTTGTGAATCTCACGGCGTCTGTCGACATGTTCACTTCCGGTAGAAGCGAGATACTGGGAACTTTGCCTTCCAAGTTTTTACCACACCATTCCAGAAGAGCAGCCTCCGTAGGTAGGTGACACATATATGCGGGCTCACTGAATAGACCAGTATACGTATTCATAGTGTGAGGGCTATATTTTCATGACTGTATATTCGTTTCGGTGAAGCTATTCTATGTCAAAAATTTGAGATGCACCGCAAATCTGTTATTATCAGGAACCATCCACAAACCAAGCACGAGGAACATTCTTCCAATCATCCTACTATTTAATTTCTATAACGAAAAACCATGATGAGTATAGCTGAGATTCCATTTTATATGTCGTCAGAAAGGCGCCATGTTTCGTACCGTATCTTCTTTTCTTTAATTTTATTTATTTTTTTCAGTTAAGTTTGCGTAAAGCGTTCCAGAGTTATATTTTAGGCCGTTTGCGACCCAGACGTTGTGTGTTTCAGACACCAGGTTGCCTGGATGTCATCGGTTTCACTCAGGATCACCTAAGTAGCTCGCCTGTTATTTTTTCGAAAACGTATTTTGCCACGACTGGTCTGTGAAATACAAAACTTGCATTTGACTGATGTACTACTTCACAGACATGTTCAGCCACACAACCAGTGACATACACAGCTGTCACGATTCATTGCCTGATGGAGCACGTGCCTAATGTTCAAAACTGTATGAAGTTCCCATGCTGCTATTCCAGACGAAACTTTACCCCGAGTGCTGATATTCGGAGTTCAAATGAGCGATTCTGCTCCTTGGTAAGTGACAGAAGTTAGAAAAGAGAGCTACTCTATCTTACACACCTTATATGTGACTACTTTATCAGTAAACACCAAATTCACATTGTCCGCTCAACAGCTGGCATAAAAAGTCAGCCAGGTTGCCCCATGGTTTTTTCGTAACATCCAAGAGACAACCTCAACATTTTCACCAAAGGACAGCGACAATCGTCGGTGACGTTTACGAATAACGTGCCTGTTTCTCTCGTGGTTATCAATCAGTTCCTTGAGCCTGGGGATCTGATAGCAAACGTTTCGTAAACATTTGTATAGATATCATTAAAGTTCGGTTCTTGGTAATTCCTGATCACGTTCCATGAACCATGCTGCGCCCACTGAGGAGTGCCACTGTGCGCAACGCCGCTTACGGTTGAGGCAATATGTTATTAATGCATCCACAGTTTAGCACCTCTGCTCCCATGCGACCAAGGACTGCGCTTCCGAACTCTTATGCTCTGCTACAGTGTGTTTATGTGACTTCTCTTTGACTTTCAGTACGACCAGAATCCTATTCGCTTATGCAAACTTTGCCATCCGACCGGTGAAAGCTAGGCAGCCAAACTTTAGATTTAAAAAACCTCAAGCAAAGCCAAATGAGCTTATGTTTTAAGTGCCCTCTCACGTAGTCCGTGTGTACGTCTCATCAGTTGCGCTGGTGGTCACGCACGATTGTCCCGCTCAGTCATCTCTTGTCCTGTCAAAATGGCAGAAAACGCAGCTGGGTCAACAAAATGGTGTTCACAGGAATTTCGGCAATCGCTTAAGCAAGATAGTTTGTAAATTCTATTCAGTTATCATAAGATTCCATTCCACCAGTCGCATTGTGAATCGGAGATATACTCGTATCTTGAGGCAGAGAGTGAGACTTATTTGGGAAACCAAAGGTAAAGGTAGCAGTATCCATTGAGGTTGGAGCAGTTTGAATTCGTCCTGCCAAAAATAGCAAACAAAGAATGGCACGTAATTGCGGAAATAGCATGCGTGCTAAGAAGGGAGTGGTCAGTAGATGCTGGTTTATGTGCAGCAATTTAAAAGACGGGGATTAGGAAAGATTTTGTATAACGAGGGGAGAGCATGCCGTTTACATCAAACCATACTTTCTCGACATCATGCCCCGAGGTGAGTACGCCAATCGCACTACGTAGGTGTTTGATCCCATCCGTTTCCAAGCGAGCAATAGGTCGTAGGTAGTTATGGATACTTATCACCTCGTAAAGACACTCAGTTCCCTTTCAAAAACGCTTCCTTACCATTATTGGCGTGTTTTTGTTCATCATGAATAGCTAAGGGCATTTTCTAACCAAAAGTACTTTTGCGCTTCAATGGACGGAGCTGACAAGAGAAGAGGCAATTTCAGGCTACCATAAAGTATATTTTTTTCAGGAAACGATAACTTCTCGATAACGCCTAATCCACTGAGCTTTTCCACTTTCCAGGAAAACATTCTATATCACCGCTTTGTTGAAGACTATCGTAATAACACGAATCTCTTGGAAACCGATCCTAAGCATCCATTGTGTTCTTGTGTTAGGCGATATTATCGCCTCCACGCAAATATGGATGACTTTGCAGGCATTTGATTCCTTTCCAGAAACAAAAGTTTCCTCAGAAAAGAAGTCCTCTGGAGGACAATGAAGAAACAAGTTCGTTTTCTGGAAAGCTTCCCACTATTGATCCAGAATTAAGACGACGACCTCTACAGACTACTTCTGTTGTCGACATCCCGTAAAAAATCGTTTCTCTCATGCATCTTTATCCTGTCACGGATCTGTCACCAAGATCCTTCTTACCATATGGGAGGATTTTTATCCTACTTAGGTAGCATGTCACTCCCGAAGGTTCCAAACGAGTTCTGCAAGTTGGGACCAGTTGTTCTCACCAGTCGGCTGGTAGCTTTCAAGACCACACCGCCGAATAGGGTTATGAGTTACAGCCCTCCACGAGTGGCGAATAGTCAACTTGATGCTCAGTTTGACTACATGCTCCACTTCTGCATTATCTGTCCACACAAAGTTCCCGCGCACTTCATTAATATGATTGTCCAGAAAAACTGAGGGCAACCTGATAACTGATTCGTCGAGAATAAGGTCGTAATCCCAAACTGTTAGCCTACTCTGTTTATAAATTTTTCATTAGACCACACGGGAAGGAGAAAAGGTATGCTGATAATGAATCGAACGTGTTCGTAGATAGTTTCAAAACAAAATCTGGTAGTTTAGTAATTCTTCTATTTCATCAAAGGCAATTTTGATACTTGAGGCACACCATAGCGGGTCTGGCCCATGCTTCAGCGAATTATTCCAACCGTCTCAATGTGCTCTCTCCTATCGTTGTACCTAGCTACTCGCTTGCGTTTTATGTTCATTCAATACAATTCAGCGCTGAGTTAAAAATAGTCGCCGCCATTACTGGGCTTAGATATAACGAAATTCTGGCTAGCTTAGCTAACAAAATTCGCCGGCGAGAGTGAAGTATCTCAATTAGATGGTCATGTAGAACGCCTGGAAAAGACAACGTCACAAATTTACGACCATTACTAAGACCAACCAAGATCCGTGAATTCCGCTGTTCAGTAGAGCTGACTAGAGTTTTTAGACGGCCGAATTTGCAGTCTAAATGGATCTACATAAAAAGATTTCAGTTCAAAGTTTCTTACTAGTATGTACCACTATCTATGTTCACATCCTTTATTGGCAACTCGTATGGAAAATTTTCAATGCCTAACCTATTGGCATGTGCCTAACGCAGAATACCAATTGACATACATCCAGCACGACTAAGCCCCTGGTGCATCGCAAATTATTCGAATTACTGTCACGTATCACATGTTTCATTTCTCGTTTGATTCCCAATCTTCAATTTGCTTTATTAACTTGATTCTCAAAGGATGTCAGCACTCTTCACAAGGTAAACTTTATTCGACCGTAAACTCCTACTTTTTGTCTTCAACATCAAATATGGCTATCATCACTTTCACAAAACATAGCAAGTATTTTCCTGAGTTTGAAGTGCAACCTACAGTCAGCTTTTTGCTAAGAAAAACGTTTTTTCCAGCTTTCAGACACGCGCGACATTTTTCATCCCTACATAAGTATTTCAGTCAAGAATGAATACCTGACTCGATTTGTATGACATGTGTTAGTTCAACATCTTCACCAAATTTATTTCATTTACATGTATATGTGACACCCGAATTTATCGGTGATCAAAACTTTGGCTTATGGATGTTTGCTTACCTATCAAACACTGAGGCATTGACACTGACGTAATTTTTCCAGACGAACTAGGACCTATCATGAACAACTCATATTCTCTGATTCTGGATTTCGACACACTACACTGCTTTGCCGTACCGCGGTTACTGACTCCCCATATATGTCTACCTGTTCTGGTCAGTTTACTTCCAGGTTCAGTGCAACATATTGGCCGAACTTATTACCAAAATACTTGCCAACTACCAAGGATTGGCTCTAAATTTATTCCTCCTATTTCGATAAACCGTCCTGCGCGTTTTAAAGTTAACGTTCTGTCATTTCCGGCCACCATCTCAGTACCACTTTGCGCATGAAATGTTGACGCTTAAAGACGATCAACATACTGTCAGTCTCCCAGAGGCAAAGGTTGGAGAAGTTGACGAATATCCACCTAGGGTTAAACAGTGCCTTTGAATCCTTATGGATTCTCACCTTAAAAAAATTGTATGACGTAATACTCCAGGACTACCCAGAGAGAGTTGTGAAGGGCTGGATTCATTCTAACAAACTTTACAATACAGCATTAGCGTACAACGTAAAACTGTATAAAGGTCTTCAAGAAACCACAATCTACTTTTTTTCTCGTCAGCCCTGGCAGAAAATATCAGGTCTTCGATGACAGACCTCAAAAGGTAATCGTGACAAATTATCTGAGATCAGATGCCATACCAAATCTTCTGGCGCATAATTGTTGCACGCTGCTTAAAGTAAACCCATCTGCTGTCAGACATTGAGTCTCTTTATCCGCTAATACAGCTTCAATCACTGTCCCTTCAATGATCATGTCTCTAACACGCCCCTCATGACCCAGCTTCAAACAGCATACAAATTCCATTCATTTATTTAGTGTATCCAATGATTTTGTTAGCTACCTTTTTCATAAACTGCCTGGCCGATTTCCTTCCAGAGTGCCCTTCAATTTACCAACGCTTTCTGGTGGGATATGCGAATACTTCCGGATTATATAATTTCTGCTTCGTTTGTGCACACTGCAATCTGAGTGTATCCGCGTACTAGAATCAACGTGCGGATAGAGATTAACATGTCGTGGAATTGGATGTTTTTAATCCATTATCCAAGTGCCGAAAGGTGACGCTTTGCTACTAGATCAAAAGTAGACGCAAGCCAGTTAGTGACCCTCGGAATATCCTGTTTAGTCCTGAGACTGGTACACTAGGTCAAAGTTTTGTTGTCTTACTTCTCTTCAGAAATTTTTTTTCGACAGACTGGTAAATTTACTACGAGCAATGTATCACTGCTGTGACCAATGCTTTGTCAGTCTGCAACCAATGTCCTTAATCTGAAATGAACGATTAAGAATGAACAGTGTTTTGGAAACTCCTTCTGTAGAGGTACCACTTCACAATAGTCTGAAACCCGGATCCGGATTTACTTTACTACTCCAACTTCGCCGATAGTATCTTGTGTACAATGGGTGACGCCGCATGTGATTTTCGCTGAGTCGTGCATGGTAACCGCTGATGGCGGGTGCAGATCGAGTTGGATGAGACTGACGGCTGAAGGCAAGAGGATAATTCTAATACTATCAGTATCACTAGATAACGCTCCACGATTGTCATAGCATGTGGCCAAAAATGAGCACTTTAAAATCATAGCGCACATGCTATATAACCAGGTGGCTCACTCAATTTCAAAAAGTTTTTCCTGGCACAAACCTACGACTAGCTAATACTAGCTATTTCCCAGGTATATGCGTACAACTGCATCCACATGAAGTCTTTTTGGGTGTTACAATACACTGAAAGGAAAACAAACGCAATGATAGCCCTAGTGACTCGTGCTTTCGCCTCACTGTCAAGTGTTGATTTTGTTCCCAGTGCACTACGGAGGGAGTCCTAGATTTCACAGCACGCATAGTACGATGTTCCATTTGGGTCCCTGAAGTCCTTTCCAAGTTCAAGGACAGTCCAAAGTTGATAGTTTTAAAACCACCTATATTAAGGCGAAAACAATATCCCACTGAACCAAAGACGGCAGCAAATCTTTCTCTCTCCATATAGACATATATATATATATATATCACTGAGAAGACGCTAGGAGTCATCCACAAGCAGTAGTGAATTTGGCCAGGAAATGCAGTGAACTCAAGAAACAACCATCCAACAGGTACTGGAGTTTTAGGCTACGATCGCCATAGAGAGACGCTTCCGTCAACATGGCTTTAAAAGCGGCCAGTGAAGGAACATATTGCTGCCTCACCCTTTTATCGACTACTGACTCATTTGGAGTGTGGATGCGGTTGAATAATTTGTCCGGATAATAAAGCATTCATAGGAACATCTTGACTAAACCAAAAGCCATATAATAAAGCAGCCGTCGATGCATTGGTTGCTTCTGCCCACCAAATAACTCTTCTTTTTGCGTTGCACTAAACGCTGTCAGTTGTGTAGCGACGGTTTAAAAATCTCAAATCTATCTACAGAAAGGCTTCTTTCGAAATGTCAGCGACTGACGAATTGAGCCATCACGTCATACGCTATGTGCTAGACTCCAGCGTCTCAAAAACTATTTGTCTTACGTAGAATTAACGCCTTTTATACAAAGGAATTATCGCTTTATTTCTCAAGTCCCTTGGAACGATACGTAACAAGTGAATAAATGAATAATACTTCATCTGTAACATCCCTTGTGGTCTTGCCTGCCATGCCATCAGAAGAAAGCTCGAGGGCTAAGATACTGCTAGGTTGCTCAAGCCTAGACAAGAGCGTTTCAGTTGCTGAGGTTAAGTTCGAATCACAGACCCTTCAGTCATCAAGTTAGCAACATAACCACTAAGATAACAAGTTAATAAGGCTCTTGTGCGGTGGTCATCCACCCGAGCTGAATAGATCTGTTAGAAAACCATTGTACATGACCGTTGTCTCATCATATATTTGGCCCGTAGCTATCAGTTGTTTATTCATTTTGTACGGTTTGATCAAATCGATCTTTATTGTATACTGGGACAGGTAATTTGCACAGCTGAAGCCCCTAATTCTAGCCGGTTGCGTAATTTTGAAAAGCAATGTTTCCAAGCTGCAAGTGTTTTGTGAAGATTTTTGAGCTTTTCATTGCCTTGTCAGCCAAAGATTATAATCTTTTGACCAGATGTTTATTTTGAGTTCGCCGAGAAGTTGTGTTTGACAAAGCTGATTAGCGTATGATTCAAGGCCGTGACTTGTTCAAGCCCGACACTTGTTTCGATTTTTTCCTTGCCTGTTAGCGCCTAAGGCCTTTATTCTTCGAAAATCGACCGCTATTTCTACTCGACAGGTTATTTTATAGAACCTGAGTCGTCACCGACAATTTTTTCTTGTCCACACACTCCCGTTTCCATTTTTGCTTTAGCTCAAACCAGACCATAGAAGTTTCATCAACATTTTTGTTTTCCGTACCAGAGTCTATTACTTTTATTTGAGAAGCAATTATCAACCAGAATCTAGATTAGAGACCCTTAAATTTCCCCGTTCGTTTCATCGTCCTCCATTTTTAGCAACCAACTGGAATGATAGACAGCGCTACAGTCCTCCACGAACGGCGCGTAGTCTGACACTAGCCACTGAGTGGCCCGCACTATTCAGGTACTTTTATCGCTTTTGCGACCAGTACGACTTGGAGAACTCTTTTTGTGCCATAATGGATAAGACATCCGTGACTACTTCACGGACGTATCAGAATGACAAGTGCTGCACGTCCGTACTGAAGTATCCGTATATTACTGAGATTTTCAGAGCTTTACTCATCCTCAGTAGTCGTCTGCGGTTGTCATTTGCTGATTTATCTTCGAGTAGACCTAAATACCTTCCTTGAGGTTTCTGAGTTCTTGTCTGTCAAAGCATGAACTTACCGAGCGGAAAGAGATTAGATTGAAAAAGCAGATCTATGCGGGTTCAACGAATGATCGGAGAATTTTTTCTTTTTCTCGTCCGAATGTGACAAGGTGAAAGTTTCCGCTACGTAATAGCATAATTCATCTGGTTGTCACGAATCGCAGGCTTTGTTTATTGAACTCTTCGGGGGGAAACTGACGCGTTATGTAGATGCACAAACAGTCGCTGTAAACAGATTTCATCCTGTGAGAACTATTGAGGAAATGTTTTGGAAGGGCATTTATTAATAAAGCATGCAAATAAATTCCTACCCGTGGCGCAACGTCAAGAAAATAAGTAAGCAATTCTGCTTTCAAATCTAATATTTGTCAATCAGAATCATCCAAATTGAAGGGTCTTGTAAGCAGGTTTTTTTACCATGTCCCTCAAGCCTCCCACTGACGTGACTTATGAGTGTGAATCACAGTATTTATTGTACCAAAGGTCATTCATTTTTCGATTCTTCACACGCGGCCTAGTAAGAAGCAAGTTATCCCGCGAGCTGTACTTATACATTTTATCCCAGGAACATTTACAAAGATTACATAATCTTAATCTTGATAACATTTTTACGAGAAATGTCAATATACCTAAAATTTTGAAGTTATGGAAGTCACAGAGATAAGGCCCGTCTATAGATGTTAGATTTTACATCTCTATCAAAGAATTCCTCACCATTTATACGTGCAAAGCCTCTCTTTGTTTGGTTCAACGAGAATTTAGATTTTAAATGCTTAGTAGCCTAAATCATCTTGTTTGAAAAACCTACCTAATAAAGGAAAAAGAGCTGCTGTAGAAACAAATCTGTAGCACCAACTGCTAGTTTCATTTCCAAAACAAAGCCAAAGCAGACCATACCGGTGCACACACTTCAGTCCGGTTTCAAGTAGTATCCATAAAGATTGCGCCAAGTTCTCAGAAGTCAACATGCGTCCAAGTAAGATTTCATTCGTGGTGTCAGTCTTCTGTCAATTTGGATGAGTCTGGAATGTCACAAAATCAGATAAGCCGGATTCTAGACTGTCATCCAAATGGTCATTGACAGCACCTGCCATTTACACCCGCGCCCAGTTACATTTTCATGAACCAGAACAATCAAAACACAGATAAAGAGTTGTAATCGACCTTTTCAGTTGCACAAAAACAAAGGAACAAGCTTTTGTTATCTCTGACTCGGTTATGCCAGCTTAGACTATGTCAACTAACAATGGCATAAGGTGACTAACCCATGTTCCCGTGAGATGTGAAATTCTTCATGGTGGTCGAAATTCCGGAACATTTGAACCATGCCCGATGCCACTAATCAAATGGAATCCCTGTGTTGGATATCCATCAATGTTCGCATTACAGTTAACTTATATCATGAAAAACATTCTTTTTAAGTGAAGAGATCTATTTGAACTTTACTTGGCTTAGGACACTCGCCAATCCAATAATAGTTGATTCAATCCCTTCTGATATCTATCAGGAGCAAGATCAAAATTATCCTCGTTGAATATTCATTGTCATGAATGTCACTCACATGCTAGCGTGAGGAAACATAATTTTATGTTTTTTTTACTTTCTCATCATCGTTCCACTCGCTGTGAGAAAACGGTGATTTTAAAACATTTCCTCCACCAAACCACCACAAAAATTTATTTTCGTGCGCCGTCACAACTGCTGTGATGAATAAATTAACACACTGCTTTTCACAGGACTCAACAGTCCATTAATCATCGACGATTTGTCTGTGTATATTTTGCTACATTTCAATCATACAAGGGAAAAATTGCACACAAGCATTTTCTATCAACATTCCGGACGGCCACACTTGGTGAGCGAGAACGTGCTGTAATTTTTTTCTCTAGTCAACACAACCACAACGTCTAACGCAGGAAATTCAAAATAAAAGTGTTTCCACAGAATAATGTGTCTAAAAATAGCAATATTATGTGTCATCATTATGTATTGTGTGGCAGATTTAAGTCGGAGCTGCATGTTCGGCGCCGTGCCAAGTACCGAGGGCGCAGGTAACTGTTTTTGACGCAAAAGTTGGTTTTCTTACTTGATTGTGATTGCTTTTCCCTTGGCTAATACATGTTTAGCTGATTCGCTGGGACGTTTTAATTAATTGGGCATTCAATATTCATATTTGCTTGGTGTTTGGTTTTGAACAGGTAAGTCACAGCTCTGGATTAAGTCTAAATCAGGCCCCATTCAGGCCGGTGGGATATTCCTCTTAAATACATTCTGCCTACAGCTTACGTATCCGACCAACACAGCAGTATATGAAGGATTACAGAAGCATAGGTTGGTCTTTTCCAAAAGACGGCCTTGTTTTTTGTTTAAGTAATGATATGATTTTTGGCTCAAGAACGTCATTTTTGTCCGTAGCAAAATTGAGCATTTCCTTCGGTTGGACGACATAATCAAGAGAAGTCTAGTGGCTGCATACAATATTGTTACTAATCTCTTTCGACTCAGCATTTGGTAGAAATTAATAATACACCCCAACTTAAACTTGCATTTCTTGACCCTGTTAATGTGACGACAAAAAAACGAGTTATCGGAAAACTCATCTTTTAACACGTGTCCTTGGCTTCTATAGGAATAGTTTACTTACTTTGGGTCAACAAATTCCGGTCGCTACTACATGTCCTGTAATTGTGGGAAACAAAACTCGCATGTGCTATGCGGTAGAAATTGAGCCTTCAAATTCACAGTATAACACTCAAACATCAAAATCAACATTATTTTTCGAAAACGTTTCGAAAGAGGGTAGAGATTTGCAGTTGTTCATAGAAACCATCTACCCCTTAAAGGCCGCTTGCGTAACAGCGTCCAATGCATTGGTTTCTCTTTAGTCTTCGCGAGTTCAAAGTGGGTTATTCTTTTGTTTGACAGCAAGGAAAATCCAGAAAAGGAGCCCATTCTAGCTTCTTTCGTGAAAACTCATTTGCAGTTTGCTGGCTCTATAATCAATTTAAAGGTGATAGGATATAACTAATGGAAGCCTTTGTGTTGTGTATTAATCCCTCTCTAGTTATGGATCACCGCACCCAAATATGGTTGCCCGTCTATCAGCAATTTGGCCCAGAGACAAGGCTATTCAGGGTATCTTTCGGACACAAAGAATTTTAATCTCCACAAGTTAATTGGAAAAAGAACTTTCTCAATATCAAATCTGAATACTTTACTGTCACCAGAACAGATTTGCGACAGCATGTACCGAACGAACACAGGGGTGGGATGGGCCAGGTTATGGTCATCCACGTGCCCATGAACTGATTGTCTATCGCTCGGTTTCCCACGCCGGTTGCATAGTTGTACAGCATAGATAAGAATGGGAAGGGATTCTCTGGTTTTCGTATTTTTGTGGCTTGCAGATTTGGATATAAGTTAATTCTTCGACTCTTGAGCTTTGTGGTTCGGCTGTAAATCGGTACATCAAAGGGAAATTTATGGCGGCCCGCTTCCTTTTTATCAATGTACCAGAGCCTACCGACCACAGAATTACTCCTTTTATATGCTGTCACTTTCTCACAAATAGCATACAGTTACCCTCCTAAAGAGCGGGGTATATGGTGGACGCCTTTGACATCATTAGTTGGTTGGATTGATTCCGCAGAATGATTTCGTATCAGTCTTTGTGGTTCTCCTTTTCTATAATGAATTAGAAGTGTCAGTCGCATAAATGCACGTTGTGCACTGTCTCCTGGCCTAAGCTTTGGCCTGTCAGCGCAAACTTATTTTATATTCAATGGGGACATTTGATTTACAGCATTAAAAAAACTAAAAAAAACTAAAAAACCTAAATAATGCTCAAAGAGTTGAAGCGTAAATATTATATAACGTGAATAATTAGCCACTGACTTTTTCGGACGTGCAAATCCAATCGTCCCACGGTTAACTGAGCTTATAACATCTATTCTCACTAGTTCATGTTTAACTTCATCAGCAGTTTTGAGAAATCCCAGGGCATTGCAATCGATTTTCAGAGCTACTTCTTCAAAATACACATTTCCTATCTGAACGCTTCAAGAACGATATTCGTCCTGCTGTTAAAGTCGATTTAAATTAGTCTCAAACTACTAGTCGGGTGTTCGTGGATTCGAATTACTTTCAGGACGAAATCTCGAATAAAATTCCGATAAATTATTACATTAAGGTGAGTGTACCTCTGAGCCAATTTTGCGGTACATCACGTTTGCATATGTCAAGCTGAGTAATGTTCTCGTTATACTGTTTCTCTTTGTTATTGGTGAGATATGAGTTCGCGGAAGGAGCAGGATTAAAGTTGCACACAGTACTCTAAAGTACAAACAGACTGAGTAGAAATTTGAATGGTTAAATTGCAGATAAATCTGTTTTTTCCGAGTGAGTGTTTAAAGCAGCATACACCCCTGTTTGTTTGAAGGACACTTTGGTCTAGGTATTTGGATCTACGAACCCATAATGGCTGCGGTAAGACCAGAGCAGAAATTAAAGAACCAGGGAAGTCATTTTTGAGATGGTTTCATAATTTTCATTGCCTAAAGTCTTCTACCTAGGAGTGACAGTTTCGAATAGAACGCGTGTAGTAATGAACGTGTTCCCTCCAAAGCACAATGCATCGGAAAACAGTTATTTACTGGAAGATTCCCTACGTAATTAATAAATATACCTAGTGTAACCTTCCACCTAACGTTTTCACCAAAGACTGACTGCAACTTTGTCACGCCCTCCAAGGTTTGACTTTGATTTAGATTCCTCGGGTTTAACACCAGTGTATGTTGGTCATCGCACCGCCCGACTACACGCATACATTTATCGTAAAGTCCCGGAAAACCCTGGAACAGTGCACTATTTTTCTTCAAAATTGTGCCGCGTAGCAGCGGCATTAAATTACCCCGGAAACAGTGGTTCGAAATGAGTCGATAAAAAATTGCTGCTCAAATATTTTGCTAAAATATCATTAAAGAGAAAAAACAACTTCAGGCCAAAATTAATTAGCCAACCAACAAATAAACTAACTAACAAAGTTTATAACTGGCTGACCTTTGCTTACAATTCCTGGTGGGAGGTGAATTGTGGTGCCCTTGTGCTAGTGGGTGAGGATAGCTTTTATAGGTTTGATGCCATATTAGTTTCTCGTCCTGTTCACAAATGACGTAACTAGCAAAACCAAGTTGGTAAGAATGTAAACTACGCAGTAAATATGGTTGGTTTGATAAGATTAACATGTTAGACAAAATCCGTTAGGTCCGGATTCGTGTAATTAAGAGCACGCACTTTTGCCTTTACAACGCAAATTTATACAATCTGTGATAATCTTCAATCAGGGCTAAGGCAAACATGAATACACACCTTTATCTGCAAGTTTAAAACGACAGTTGGTATGCGTTTTTAAAGCAACGTTTTTAAAGTTAACAAAGTAAGCAGAACAGACATTCCCACAGCAGGATACATTCAGTCATATGACCATAATATTGAAACACCACTTCCGCACCCAAACCATTTTGACATAGTTACTCTGCTACACAACACTAAAATACCTAGGACAAACAAGCAAAGGACGCGTGCTGCAAAGATGGAATAGTTGCAACAATATATATGGATTTCGACTGCATCCAGTAGCTCCTAGTTTTCTAGACAGGCTCAGCTGGAGGATGTGTTGGAATGTTTTTTCTGCACCGTAGACTGACATTCAGGTCTGCCCACTAGGTCCAAGCAAAATGGCACCAATCTGGCCTATATGCTTTTTCTTTAGGACAGTGTGATGAAACCAGTTAGTCTAGATATCACACATGGATGAAAGATCTATGTGTAACAATTTCCATAATTAGCTTCGGGCTCATGTGCAATGAGAATCACTCCATGGGTATCAGTGTGCAGGTTGTGTCTGACTAATTATAGTGTCCACATGTGATCGGATCAGATGACGCACAGAATAACCGAATATGAGTCTAGTCAGCCGACCCTAGCGCCATTTCGCGCAAAGGCATCTTGAGCGAAATTGGACAGCGCGTTGGATGAGTTAGGTTGTGCTACATTTGCCTGCCACAACGACCGCCACCGGATAATTAAACAAAATGTTTGTCCTAAAAGCACGGAATTACTCGCTTTCGTTGGGAACCATCTGTTACACAAGCTAATATTAAATCAACTCCTGGAAAACCACTTATACTGTGCTTATTGTGTGATGTTGTTGATAAGGGAAGTGATCAAAATCCGTTAACCTGGACTTACATGTTAGAATAATTGCTGGATAAGACTATCTACCTCGGTAATGTTTGTGATAGCTTAGTGACTATAATAACCCAAACGCACTGGATGGATTGACCATTGAATCGCTCGATCAAACTAAACTCTTAAGTTTCGAGTCCTCACAAGAGTGCTGCTGAGAATATCATCCCTAGACATTTTATGCGCAGTCATAAGTGTGAATTCGTCCAAGACCATGGTCCTAACTTCATTAAATTGTGGTCAAATACAAATAGTTTAGTTTTATTACCAGCATTAATCGCACCCCAACCAGACACACCACGAGAAAATGCACTTGGAAGTTCGAAGGCACCGGGATAAATGAAAGCCGAAACTCAATTCCTCAAGGCTCTGAAAGAGGAAATGGAAACAGCAAATAACTGAGCTAACTTTGCTAAAGTTCTTAGTTGCTGCAGCGAAGTCAAATATCTCCAATACATCCAGTGCTCAAAGTAGATGGATCACAACCCAGTAGAAACTGGTGTGCATTTCGAAAACCGACTGGTTCTTGACTGTTTATTATACCACTGTTTATGGTCTGTGAGCATCCTTATCCAGTCACTTTTGTTTTCCACATGATTCATGGTTTAGGCAGCCTATAATTGAGACTTGCGAGGTTTACAAAATTAGATGCTCTATTGAAATCTATTATTGTTAATAAAGGAGGCCACTTTTTACTATTGAAACAAACTTGGACATGCAACTCTTTGAGATTTAAAAATGTTTGGTAACGGCCATCGATACATCCAGGTGAAATACACATCGCTGTGCATCATAAATCACACCAACCTTCTTGTAATTTGTTTCTGGTGCTCTCATAAGTCTATCCATGGTGGCTCTTATGTCACGTTAATGCGTTCTGTCGACTTTCCTTCGTGAATGAGCTAAGCATTGTCGGATTTCGGTCTCTTAGAACCCTTGAATATGCACAAAAAGGTATTTTAAAGAAGATAATCACACACTGCCGGTCGTTCTCATCGATGGTTCACCTTATGTTTTAATCCCATACATCAACAAGCAATCTTAACTAAAATGTATCTGTCCCCCGCCAATCCTTAGTTATTAACAAGATTCGTAGAAAGCTCAAATTTCACAGCTATCGTTTATTTAGCACTAGCGGCGATTCCCGCACAAGGGCACATAGTTGGAAATGAACAGACAAATATTCGCCTCGTGATATTTGGCACGAAGCCAAAAGCCCAACAGGTGATGTGACCACATTCGTGTAATACTGTTTCGTTGTTGGATATGATCATGAAAATATCTGAACATGCTGCCTTACCTTCGGAAATGAAGCATTTTCCCATATAGTTGAGAAGCCATCCAGCTGCCGTTACTCAGATTGTTTCCGTTTCTCACGGAAATCTGAAGTTTGCCTCGTCCTCTGATAAATGTTGCTTTCGTGTGCATTGCAAATGTTTTCCACAGGTTAGTTAGACAGGTTAATTACTGAACTAGGTCAGAACTGCCAGTCGACTCTCTTAGCGTCCCAATCACTGGTCCGACTGCATAATACTGAACAAGGTTTCGACAGCTTAACCCCACATTGATAGCTCACAAGCAGATGCAAAATCTTTGTAAAAAAAACTCACACTAGAGGGTTGCGCCAAAATGATACCTAAGTAATATACGTAATCCCAGAGTGATTCATGCTATCTTGTTAGGTTTTTTGACCGACAGCATTGATGCCGGAAACTGAAAGTTCCGGATTAGAAGACCGGAATCCGTTAAGAGTCACAAGCCGTCGCAGATGTTAAGTCTTATTAGACATTTTGGTTGATACATGAATTAGTTAGTGATGATCGAGTTGTGTTAACGCCGGCTCAGATTCGAGGAGAATGATGTGAAATAAGGAATTTCATCACAGTTATTTTTTAAAGGTTTAACCGGTTGACGCACTCGACGGTGGGCTGTTACACCAAAGAAGTGATTCGGCGACCTTCTTGGGAGGAACATCGATTTACCATTTTCTGAAGGGCATTTTACACGGAGCTTGAGAACGCTCAATCGAGAATATTTAGTTGACGGATCCCATGTACGATGAGTCAAGCAAAACGGAGAGTTCCGTACTGAAAAGTTAGTAGAACTTGGCGC
Organism: Opisthorchis viverrini; assembly: GCF_000715545.1. Classification (NCBI taxonomy): domain Eukaryota; kingdom Metazoa; phylum Platyhelminthes; class Trematoda; order Opisthorchiida; family Opisthorchiidae; genus Opisthorchis; species Opisthorchis viverrini. The sequence continues at coordinate 223,110 of NW_008752082.1, read as the reverse complement.
AACATTCCACAGTAAAAGCGGATGCTAGATGTTGGTATTTATAACTGTCGCAAGTGTTGTAAACTAACATTCGTTGAGATCTCGTAGAAAAAACGGACATGGGAAAACCCAGGCATATATATTCCGCTTTCATTTTGTAGAAAACCATCTCAGGTGTGTATCGACAAAGAAACGTAGTTGTTCAAACCAGTCAGCGATAGGCGGATAAATGATGCTCCCTCGATAACTGTCTCTTTCAAAGAGGGGGCAAATGCAAGAAAAAATCACCTCAGCTGGAATGAATCACCACACCTGAGATAATTCAAAATCCGTTGGAGAAAGACTGGTGAATAGTTATGCAGCAGAAATGTTGTAAGCGCAAGTTCAGATTTCACTCTGAGTCTTCAAACTGTCCGTTAACATAAATACATCAGGCTAGTTTGTATCAGACACTTAATGATCTGGCCTTTCTGGCAACTTCTTCGCGTGTCGTATTGTCGGTGTGAGTTTGTTGCCCCCTCCAAAGACCACAACACATCTGCCATATCGTGAAACGGAATTCTTTGAGGGTTACGAAAAATATGAAGAAGTTGCAGATGGAGTTCAATACGAGAAGAAAGTTTGAGAGCATATCAAGCTTGAATACAAGATCACTGTTACGGTCCAAAACCTTAAGAGTTTCCAGGACCGATATCACATAGCATGTTAGCTGGAAAGGTAGAAACACTACCACAATGGAAATAACCACATTTGTCGCTCTTCTTTGCCCATGTTGCCGTCGTTCCAATGCTTGCAGCTGCATTGACTGGCTTGCGGTCAAGTTTCTCAACACATATCTACCGGTATTTTCAGAGGAGGAACACCACGGTCTCAGTTGAGACAAAATAAGCACAGTGCTTATCAGAATGATGACCCATGGTAAAGCGCCCTGTAAAAAATAAAAACAGTGCGCATCAAACAGTATCCTTGTGTGTTCATCCAGAATAAAACTATGTGACCACATGACATATTGGTTGTTTGGCTCGCTAAGACAAAGCATTCCGACATAATCGGCACGTTTGATGTATACCAGCACAATTGCGATGCACAATATGAACAATGACGCCTTCATGAATTTCCGACGACTGCGCAAATTCCGTTGAAATCGTCTTGACCCGAATGGCCAGAGAATAACTTCTGCCCTGGCGAGGGTAATCAGGCACACACACCAGTTTCTGGTTAGGGCTCCTAAGTCAGCGATGTAGAAGAAAATGTTTTGCAACACAGGCATTAGTTCAATCACTATACGTGGACTGGTGTTCGTAATCATGGACTCTCCGATGACGATCAAAGTCATGAATATCAAAGAAGACGTGTTTAGTACACATTCACATAGACTGAGGAGCAACAAACTTAAGCTGACCGACGTTTTGTGACTTCTGGAAGATCGACTGAGGGTAGTAAAGTTATCCTTGCTTCCTGACTCAGCTGAAAACACTGTTTGTTGGGCACTGTAAACCTGCTGGCTGGTTTCGTGACCACAAAACACAAACAAAGCCAGCAAATTTAGCACGATTGCAACAGGATGTACAACGAAAAGTCCCACTATATTTTCGAGATGTAGTTGTGGGCCCGGTTGGTTATAAATGCTTTGGTTGGCATTTGGTGAACACAACCCCACATAGTTCACATGATGATACATTTGAAAAGCAAACACCAGTGTTTGATTCATCGCAAGATCTGTGGTCACCGTATTATGGTGGAACTCTCCCATGTACAGTGAACTGATCGAACGTGTTCACATTCTTTGTGCACTTATTTCAAGGTTCTCCAGCCAACCAAAATTCATTACTGGCAGAAATACGATTAGATACTTGCAGCCTACCAAATTATCCAAATTAAAACCCATTAAGCTGCTGACCAATGAAATAAAAGATCTGTTCAGCCCACAATTCCTTTACCTGTTTGCCTTTGGGTGAGATGAAAATTTTTCAGGTGAACATCTAAGGATAATGGCACACAGAATATGCATTCTGGCGTTAAAAGATTTGACAATCATAAATGAATGGTAAAATTCTACAGCTCTGTGATTTTTTCCCGGTAACCCAGGCCACGTGCATTGGACTATACTTCTAGCAACGTGACCTGGAAGAATTCCTTGGTGCGTATTGGCCTTGACTCGATTCTTTACAGTCTTACCTTCTCAGTGTGATCATGAATGTGGTTCACTTTACCCGTGCCAAATGAATTCATTTATGTCCAGAGTCTCCTAACAAATAATATCCAAAAATATTTATTGGCTTTCTAGCCTCCATCTGCAGCCCAGTGAGAACACAAGGTTCTAATCCATGGAAGCGTGTCATTATCGTGCCTCTCCAAATGGATACGGCAACCACAATTTCGGTTGTATAAATAGTGTACCTGTTGCTAGTTACTACGTATATTATATTAAGGTTAGGTAGGTGGATAGATGAGCAAATAGATGGACAGATAGATAGGGATTATATCACTCACGAATCACTCTAATGCAATTTTATACAGCTAACTGAAGTGGGTTATTACGCTTTGGTCTGGATTACTCTAATGGCAGATTATCACTCCCAGCAACCTCGCGATAGTCGGGTAACCAATGGTCCAATTTTTAGCGGGGTCTTAGCAGTATGGGATGTAGACAGGGCAGTACTCTACCTCAGTGGTCCTATACACCTAGCTTTTTTCTACCAGCTATTACCTTCTCAAGAACTTGGCTTGGTTTTGCTCATGTAACTATGGGAATCACTGACCACGTTGGACAGAACTTCATATGTTTAAAAATATTCATATTTGGACTTATTCTTCACCTACTAAACGCAAACGTTTATTGGAAATATATACTTTTTTCATACATTTCAAGCGTTCACGCCTCTCTGTGTAAGATGATGAAAGGATTAAAAAGCCCGAATTCAATATTTATGAATACGACATTTGAGATTCTACTCAAATATGTGGATGTATATTAGAAACCTGTGATAGTTCTGCGGAAGGTTGGTTCAAGTAGGATTTGACTAGATGTAAATAAGTGGAGATTCCAAGTCATGTCATTGGAGAGACTCACGTAGTCCGTGTTTTGTTTATCGTTTTTTGCTCTTCATAGCCGTTGCTAATTTAAGATGAGGCAGCATTCACCAGCCTGAGTGTGAGCCAACGATAGTGAAGCGGGCGAGCTCATTATATATCCCGCATAGGTAATGCATGTTGGTATAGACACAGTGTTGTGAATGAGTAGCTGGATCTAGTTCTGTAGCGCAATTTGTGGTTTCTCTATTAAGTCGGTGTTTTCTCACATGGGGCTTGAAAATAAGGACGAGGAAGATGATAAGTGGTGAACTATATTTATCAAATTGACCGTCGGTACAGATGTTATTTGTTGGGGTAAAAAAGCAAAGGCGGGTCTACGTAACTCCAAAACGCAGTGGAACATAACATCATCTATTTAGCAAATCGGCGCCTAACCGGAGTGACCTATGCCTGCAGATAGTTTAAGGCTGCTGCCTTTCGACCATTTATTGTTCACACTTACTCAGTGACGAAGATCACTATCGTTCAAAGTATAAGAAGTCCGAACGCACTGCTATCTAGATCTCGGTGCGGGAAAATGATAGTTTGTCGATGCCAGTTATACATCGAGCTTAGGAAACCCATCGCACTCCATAATCAGATGGTCATAGATTAATTCTTCGATGCACTTGTGTTCACAAATGATTTTATTGCAGCTGGAGTGTGAAAAATTGACATCTATGATGTCAAAGAGTGCTGATCACACAATCTATTGTGATCTGAACGTACGAAGAGAATTTTTACACGAAAATCAGATTTTGGAGTTGATTCGCAAGGTCCAGTGCAAAACGTTTATTAAATTATCTTTACCACCTACCACAGAGTTATGGATGCGAAGCATCCTGCGAATATCGAGCACAGAGGACTACATCCGGTTGCCATACCAGCAAAGAGGATCACCAATAAAAAATGTTCAATCGTGTTTGGGTGCTGCCTGAAAATTAAATAGCGTGTGGTCCAGTTACACACGCCCAGAGAATATCATACAGCACTACACAATTTAGTAAATTGCATTTCTAAGCACAAAAATGAGTGGCACGCACCAATCAGACCACCAACACATTGAATCCGCTCATGAAGGAACGAGCTGAAATTAAAAATAAACCAAGGGGAAACAGCTGTGAGGCGCAGAAATTTTACATTCATACCCACATTCAGGAATACCAGCTCCCCAAAGCCATACTGCGTGAAATGTGGTTCCTGAACTGCCAAATTCATCTCATTAGAGAAGAAAATCATAAAAACAAGGCTCTGGACCAGTTACCTGAAATTGCAGGTTGACTAATATTAATATTATCATTTATTTCTGAACAGCCTGGCCGCAAACATAAATAGTGAATGCAAGCGACGAATTCGAAAGGGCAACAGGAGAATATGCGTCTAAAGACCAACAACCGAAGAAAAGACAATGTTGAATGTTCTTCAAGGCACGGTAAGGGCTAGCACAATCAAGAGTCGCACATCAGGCGCAGTGTCCGTCATACTGTGTATGGTGTGAGATTAAATAGCAAAAATGTATATTCAACCCCACGTACGCAGAGAGCCCACAATGGCAAGCAAACACAAGTCACTGACTGTGGCCGTAGGAAACCCAGTCGAATAACAGCCTTGGCAGATTGAGGAAAGCAGATCCCTCGATATCCATAGTTATGCTACGCTATACACCCATACGTTCACGACATGACTCCCTTTGGTTTGAACTTTAGTGTAAAAAGGTAGCGTAGAGGCACGGTTAGAGTGATTTCAATGTGTATCGCAAACAGAACAAAACAGCATACACTAACCTATTGGTGACCGAGATTCCGGTAACTTCCGTTTCGCTGCACTACTAAAACGCATCCTGCCGTCTGGCATCAAAGGTAAATGCACCGGACTTTCTCTTCGCCCGATTAGACTATTCATCATCGCGCAGGTGTGGTCTGTTCGCAGTTCCCATTTTCTTGGTGACGCGTTGACCAAAAGAAGAGGGAGAAAACTAGGGAAATGCGGATGAACGTTGAGAACTCGGTCAATTTGACACAAAATTCCATAGTTTCTTTGACAGAAGTGTAACGGAGAATTTATTGTGTCTGTCCGACAGAACTTACGAGACCCACGTCCATGAAATCCTTCATACAGAACGCACGTTTATTACAAGCATCCTGATCCGGAATAACTAATCTAGTGCACGCCGTACGCCAATATTTGGGTTGGCATGGTTAAATAGAACTCAGAATGCACATTTAGTTACCCAGAATTCTGTCTATCGATAGTTGTCAACACTAACAAACGCCTAAAAAATTTGCTCCGTAAAACAATTTTGAACTCTGAAGAATACAACCATTGGACTAACCACGGCCATCCAAAAAGAAATTTAGGGCATTTTTGGTCTTCATTACGAGTATGGCGCGACTTATCCTAGTGATTTCTGACGCTCAAACAAGTAGATTTTTGTGAATTGGCTGGAGTGGGTGGAAAAAGCATCGCTGTGATTGAAGCATACCACGGGAATTAGACACGCTTGCGAAGATGGCTTTCTAAAATATGGTGAAAATTCGAGTAAATGAGACGTGTATGTGCCCTACTCCGTTGACCTAGCACTTACTCACTCAGCCCTAATGCGGGAGTTACCACCAGATACATTGCCTATCGCACCTAAAATTTAAGGCTACATCTATCCAATAGCCTTTATTAAAACATTCAAATAGAAGGCAGCCCATTAAACAATGCAACTTAGTCTAGGCTCTGCCGCTCACTTGGAAGATCGCTAAACGTAGAACCATTGACATGATAAACATTTACACCGAATTCAGTGGAATGGAAGACTAAGCAGGAGGATAATCATACAGACAAGCGGAATATACCAATTTTCACATAAATTTGATTTTACGAATGGGTCACCCGAAATCCAGCTGAATATCTTGTTTATATTTTTAGGCAACTGAATATGCTGCAGCGGGCTGTCTCGTGTTTCAATTCGCATAATATTTGAGAAAGCGTGATACAGCGTATCGATGTAATGGGCCACTTATAAGGTTGCTCAAAATTTTTCCGACTGTGTCTACATAATAAGCTTTAAGAAGAGTGACACCTGTCTTTGGCTGTCCAAATATTGTAATCGAACTTATGAGTAGTTGGTGACGTCTAGACCATGGTTGAATGAAATCTGTCATTTGAGTGAAGTATCTGAATAATTACTCATGGTTGGCACAGTACCCAATGGATCAGATTGATCTTGAGGTCACTGAGAAGCGGCTACATTTCATTTAAGCATCTTCAGGGAACCAAAAGACCGAACTATTGTGAATGTTATTGTAACCCAAATAATTTGCAAACTATAAAAAGTTGAATGCGCATACCATGAAGGAAACCAACGCTGCTGTTGATTTTTTTCCTATAAGAGACCCAGTTTCCCGTCGTTTGACAGTGGCACTGTAGGTAACTGGAGAAAGGCAAATGCTAAACTCAAAACCGAATGTGTCCTATGCATTCTCAACAAATGGCAGTAAAAAACATAAGCGAGGGTAACCCTCTTCATAGCATTGGAGATTCGGCCTAGAAAGTACCGAAAAAAACAAGCCGGTTCATCTTTATCAGGTAATTATTTTCACTGCGCATCTAACGAAAACGAGGGAGCTTCGAACCCAATAGCCCCAGAACAGTAGCTTAAGCCCTGACCTGTCCAGCCAATGAGGACGGAAAATCTTCACAGTGTTTCCCACCTTTTCAGCTGACTAGCTTCATTCGCACGAATAACTCTTGATTGGACATTCCCAAATATTTTGACCCCATCAGCCTCCTATAAAATCTGAGAAGAATAATTCAGACAAACAATTAATCTTCTATCGGAGATTTCGTCCCTGGAGAAATCAGTCAACACGTGACCACGTGATGTGTCTTCCGTGGTCTAAGTATAAGTGGAACCATATGCTCTTGGGTGCGCAAAACTGATAAAAATGAAATATCTATACGATACTTGTGGGAATTTCAGTGTAGACTGGCATCACGTACAGCACGAAGTCTGCACTGAATATTCATTTCATATTGCTAGTTCCTCCTGATATCAGCCCGCCTAGTTCTGAGCATTTGATAACTAGTATGATAGACATCCTAATACTTACCTCTCACGTATGCCTTCTGGTTGATGCTTTCTTCGATTGAATCAGAAGTCTGTTTCAGTTTTAGCACCGCTCAGATGGATTGTTATTGGACCAAGTATCGTCGCTTTTAATTTTCCGACCATCAATTTTTTGTATTTTCCCTGCGACTCGTAAAATGCACTCGCTCTAAGATGCCCTATTTGAATCCTTGTAATTTTCTACTTAGGGTCTCTTAAATACCACGTGAGCACCGTAAACAATGCTGTACAGATTGTCCTTGCCTATTCAGTTAAGAAAGACATAGATTAACACCTGAACGCAACACGATATCCAAGTGATTCATAAACTCCTTGACCCTGGTGGGGCACAATTTTGAAAAATTAAAAAAACGTGGGTCTTAGTAAGGTTTAATAAATACAAAATTGATTCTCTGTGCTTACCACTGAGATGCTGAGAGGACTTACTAGTGAGAAGGATAAAACCATGCGCCGCGGAGTTGTTTATTAGAAATTACCAACTGAAGAGTTACAGATTATGGGACTATGTGCAACTTTTCTTTTTAAAGGTACGATCGTCCGCCTTATTCTTGAACACGACTTCTTGAACTTTCTTGGATATTCAATGACTATCAGGCAAACGTAAATGGATGCTACAAAGCACTTCCACGAATTCCGTAGTAAATCCCACCTTCTATTAGATCAAAGAGGATTTACGGGAAATCACATGCTACTCGCATGCCTCACCAGTAGTATCCACCGTTGCATTAGTATAATCATTGTTCACCTGCTTGGACCACCATGATAACGTTCCCAGCTGTTGACCAAACGAAGTTTCAAGGATAAAAATTTTATTAACTAAAATAAATTACATGTGGCGGAAGGATGAACAAATTAAAATAAACCAGCTAGTTTTGCTGGTGTGGTGCATCAATTCATCTCTAAATATTGAGGATTTTGTAATATGGAATACGGATTAAGTCAAGCTGCTGAACGCCGAGCACTAAACTAAATGGTAGCCCACCTCGATGAAACCATCCTTTCAGTATTTGAATGCTAAAACACAAACGTCCGAATTTAATGAAAGTCCATAACACTCGGTATGTAAGGACTATGTACGGTTGTCAACAGTTAGTACTTAGTTTTTGCTTTTTAATAGAACAACTTTTGGTGCTTACCAGAAAAGATGATGTTCCCGTAGATGCTGTGTTTACGTAACCTATGTTCTTTTGCATTTTGGAGAGCGTACGAGCATCTGTGTTTGTGCTCTGTTATACTATCCGTGCCACTCTGATATTGTCTGAAGTAGTCTAACCTGTCAAATAATAGAAGGCAGTGCCACTTCTTTAGATAACGAAAAAACAAAGCTTACTTAATTGACAAACCCTCCAAGATCTGACAACCGGTTTGTGCTCCCGGACATCCCTCGCCCAGGTGCACACACACTGTTAAGTTTTTTTTCTGCAGTGTGCATGTCTACGTATGCTGACGGTAGATCAGTAAATGCCCGATACCTGAAGGGTACTATGGACAGCCAGCTCACGTTCTACGTAGCCGGTTGTGGACCTCTCAGATCGGAGTATTGTATCAAAGTTACCGTGCGGGTATAGGAATCGTCGCCTGGATCTGCCAGCATCCGGCTGCGGACTCCTCGCACAAAAAACAGTTCCTGATGGACGAGCTGTCTTCTATCCCATCTTACTTAAATCCTTGATGACGCTAGCTTTTCCTCCGACTAATGTGGTGGTTCACATACCCATTCTTGCGGTTAGATAATGAGCTATTATTGTTAGACTTGTAGATTCAAGTCAGACAGACGCCTTTTCTGGTCTGAGAGCATTTTCACAAATACCCACTATACTTGTTGAGTTTCAGTTATTCATTTATTTGACGGCTGAATTCATCCGGATCCACCAAACACTCACCTCGTCGATCTATAGCTCATCAAATCATCACTTGGTTGCATTTCGACACATCAGTCTGACATCAAAAGAATTCAGGATCAAAGTTTTTGAACACTTGCGAACAAGGCACTTTCGACACTTGCGCACGTCTCTCAGTTGGAAGTATTCGCGCTAAGGGGAGTTACTTCAGGGTAGGACGACAAACACATTTGGGGAATATGGCCATATCATCCGCTAATCAGGATGTTTAAAAACATTAATGATGGTGTCGATGTTTCCGAATTCGGATCAGAATTTATCAGGTGACGCAATTTTAACTTGACTGTTTAAAGCCAGGGAAACTCGATGTACTATCCTACCCATGTCTGCAGCTCACGTGAGCCCTCAGTACCAATACGTTGTATCTAAAGTCCGCTGTACGAAATAATTCCCCAGGCGCACAAACCCCAGGTAGCCTGGAATCAGAAAACCCAGATAATTATCTGTTCACCTTTTTCAGTCTTGATCAACTGGTATTAAATTTGACCCAATTTCATTTTTTAGTGGACTACCCCCACATATCAGTTTATTAGCTATGCCTTTCGAATGAACTTTGATCAAAAGAGAGGTCATCACAGTGAGTGCACAGACGATCCTCGTGATCGCTGTAGGCATGCAGATTCGCTGTCAGTCGTTTTAGGAACAGTGGCATATTAAAATAGTATGATGTGCACACGCGCAATTGCAGACAAACACACTGGAAGCAGCGCGTGCACGCAAAATATGGACGCGTTTTGTGCGGACTGAATAAGGACGTCGATTAGTAAGCCGCAGAATTTAAGAACAAACGTAATCCAGGTGTTGTAGTTCCAAATAACCAGTGGGTGTTTTCGCTTGCACCTAGAATTGCTGACCACTTTAGGTGGTGGTTAGTCTTTGGGAGTGCAATGACACTCATGTGCTACACAAATCGGCCCCTCGTCGTTCTGGTTCGTCTTCGGAAGTTGATATTAGTTTCTGGTAAAAGTTTAAGCTACTCTACTCTTCCGAAACTGATATCCATACCGAAGTACTAGTAAGGAGCGGACCAAATTTTGGTCGAGATTAGTAGGTATGATGACCTTGGTAGGACTGCAGAAAATTTACCAAAATCAGCAACTTAGCGAATCCTCATTAATCTTTCTGTAATTTTCTGGAGAATCGTTGATAATTTTACTGAAAAAGAACACTGAAGTTTGACTTCAATAGCTCAAACGCACATGGGAATAGCCTGATCTTCGCTTCAGGGAATATTGAGCTAAGCAACAACTTGAATGCTTGATGAACTGGAACTCAACAAAGTCGAGGTAGATGAGTTGAAGTTTTTAGAATCGAATTAGGTATACTGCATGGAAAATTCTGCGTGTATTAATAACCTGCTGCAAAAAGTTCAACGCCCAAGTTGTTTAACGACCCATCACAGAATTCACTGAACCAAGGAATGTAAAGACATTCCGTCAGCACATGAAAAGAACATGTTGTAACACTCAGTTGTGGGGTGAAACAAACCCTAGCAGAGTAGTCGGCCAGTTAAAAGTGGGGAGTGTTCCCATGAGCGTCCATGATTGAACAAAATATGCAGACAGTAGGATATGCAATACACTGGTCAAACTGAAACTTCTCATCGACGTCAGCGGTTCATACACAGTGTTCCGGTATGGTTGCAATAACGTTCTGTGACTTGGATTACCATACATGCTTGCGCCCCACAGGGATTATTCCTATTCTGCGTAAGGTTGTACACGATTGACACATCCCAAGCCGTAAATGAGAGAAATGCCCTAAAAACTGTGACAGAAAGATAAGCACATATTTAACTCCCGCTTATTTGCGCCCAGCAAAACATTCTGCTCGGAGGTGGTGTCTAGAATTCTTATATTTCTATGTACACGTTGTAATGAAGTTCCATCGCAATCATGTGTCTGCAGTTTTGACAGCCTAATCAAATATGTCCCAGTTTTTTTCCGAGCAGTCGACTGGGTAACTTGTGTGATCCATTGCTGACATAACTATGTCTGTTTTCCGCCTGTCAAAATGACAAAATCTCCTCATAGATGGACGCGAAAGGCATCGAAACCCGTCTGTTTCTGTTCAATCTGTCCGCACTGATAAGCATAATCACGGTACAGCGAGCACGGGGAAGATGACCTGGCCAAGAATTTTTGACGGCAAACTGGGCATCAAAAGAGTGGTTTGGGGCGCAAACCTGAGACTTCCAAAATAATGAACATTCATCACCTGCTGGCATTTTTGGAAATCTCCATGAACCAGTCATCGAAGTAGGGATATCTTGCTGAGCCGGAAAAATAGATTCAGTTGAGCCTTATGGGGCGAACACACTCCCCACTCTTCATTAGTGCTAGATATGACATAGCATTTCCGCCATCCATTCCACATCGTGGGCCTGTAAGAAAACTGGTTCCTGTTGCAGACACGCAAGCACGATGTAGTATGTTCACCAAAGTTTATGAAAACCGACAATTATTGGAACATAAATTACACTTCGAACTGATGCGTTTTTGAAGTAGAAAGGTACTGCCTCTCAGCTATTGTCTCTTAGGCTTGTGGGCGAGAACAGAAGTTCGTGGAGTTGGGTCTAAGCTATACAGTGTCCTCCTAACAGATCCTGGCATCAGCAAACAAGATGGTGCCTTGAAGTAATAAGCTACGGGTTGTATTCTTAACTTTGCGAATCAGTGTGGAAGGTCAGTTCGAATGAAACCCGGACCATTATCTGTCCTGTTTTCAGTAACGACCTATTTAATCAAAACACGACATTGCAAATCAGATGCAAATCATGGAATCACACAACAATTGCAGGTTGATTGAGGAAATTCCATAGCTTCGGAAAAGTGGCACTCGATAGGATACAAAGTGAGTTGCAGTAGGTGGGTGTAAACACAGAAAATTGAAAACAGAGTTTCACGGAGTCCCCTCCCTCCGCATATTCCCAGAAACAAAATTTGTAACAATTTGGCGAAGATCTGAGTTACAGGGTAAACAAAATGTATGGGTATTTCAGTAGCTCACGGCCTGGTGCAAGTTACTGCAAATAGACTGCGATTCAGATAGGTAAATCTATTAACTACTTGTCTGCTTACTACAGTCAGTCCAGTCTAACTGTTAGGGGTACTGGGGCACACGGGGTTCTCAAATGTCACCTGTATGGCCAACTATAGCTATCAAGATTTTGGAGAGAATATTTCTGTATGACGTGGGTATGTCCACGACGGGGATGAGATATAATTCAGTCTACACAAAAACCAGTCAGAAATCTTTTGACAGCATACACGCTAGCTAAAGTACCTCAAAATTCACTAAATTCATTTTTTTATCTTCTACATGCATCGTACTCAGTAAGGTTATTCCATATATGTCGGGTATCGACTACGTGGTATTTCCGCAAAATCTATGGAGCAATAACATCTTCACATAGACAAACTCTAGTTTTCTTGATGGGTATCACTTGTGCACGAACTTCGCTGGAAAATGGAAGTCTACCGCTTCCAAATGATGTCCAACTAATGTTTCTCCTTAACACACAGATCGCACACAAGATAATCGCATTTACCAGTGCTACGATGGGGTCCAAGTTTAGGCTTCCTTCAACAGTCTTAAGACTTAAGAGAATATGAAATACCGTCAGTTTTTTCCCTTCATATTCTTTCAGATACTGACGCATTCAGCTTGCATGCTTAATCTGATCGAGCTGAACACTTAGGACCAACTTTCCGGTGGTGTGAGTTAATAGGGAAAAAGTGAAGTCAGAATATCTGCGGGGAAACTCTCAAAACCTGAAAAACGTACACATTGCGAAGGAAAATAGAGGCGTCACAGATAGGGTAAAGCCAGTAAGTTAACTCATTTACAAACCGCAATAATCCCTTGGGTTTGGGGAAAACGTCGAACTCTGCTCCTGTTTGCATTGCCGATATAAGAAACGCCGGGTTGATTTCCTGATAGAGTTAAAGTTGACGCTTATTACCATAACAATTATCAGAACCCGTAACAGCGAATCGCTTCCACGATTTCATCAAAACAACAAAAGACATGTTGTAGTGGTCCGAATTCCACCTTAAGCGAATTATAAAATTTGGCGAAGGTGATTCACATTCTGGTAGTTAGTGATCGAATTCCATGACAGCCATCTACAAAACTGACCCTCACGGTTCGGCATCCATAAAGAACAAGATTCCAAGAAAGGGTTTATTGCATCCAGTCCATTGCCCCACAGCTGTTCAACAGACAACAACCAGTCAGGTTGCATTAAACTACAATTAATCAACCGCTGAATTCAAACGCGAGCGGCGATCGAAATGAGCGATCAGGCAGACTGTGCTTGCAGTAGTATGAAATCTGGCGTCTCTTTGTGCCAATGAGTTGGTGGAAGGCGCCGGAAAATGTAAAGTTCAGGAGAAAAAAAGAATGTTTTATGGAACAAATATACCTACGGCAGAAAAATGGAAAAGGAATTCTAAAATATTTTGTGACGTGTTGATCCCCGCCCCACGAAATGTAAAATATGCAGATAGAATAAGAGAGTTTCAGGAACAAAATAAAAAGGCATAGAGCTGATGGGTGATCACAGTTGGTCGCAATTAATCACAGCTGAATGGAGTGACAACGGGAGATGTAAATCCTCTGTGTGTAACAATGAATCAGATGAATACGACCAGTAATTCTTGCTGTTAATCTACCACTGTATTTTACCTGTTGCTCGTAAAAAACACTAAAAGAATAGTGAGCTGCTCAATGGACAGAGATTTGTATAAAAACATACACCCAATTTGTCAATATTTGTAACTCTCTCACAATGATTAACACACCAGACGCTTCCTGAAATGATCAAAATGGTTATTTCAATGTGCATTATGTTTTAAACAATCATTAATATAACCCCCACTGTAGGTTTGAGGTGAGCGTTCCTTACAAACCTCCTCAACGCACTTGAATTTCCTACGTCTAAAACATTGCATCACTGGTCATTTCAAGGTGTCTGCCGCTCTGCTGTTGTAAACACTTTTTAAGTGAACCATTTGGAGGCATATGTGATACAGTTTTCAAAGCTCTCAGGGTCATTATAATATCGATCCTTTTTTCCGACATTCCGAAGGTCATAAAAGTATACATGCCTTAGTCATTCTGGACCTAAATGGTTTGGACCAATGGCGGGAGGTTATTTGTCCTTTGGCGCCCACAAAACACCCTAATCAGGCCCTCACAGCAAATGAAATCTAACTTGCATTTTTTTTTCGAAGATTTGCAGGCAGCAGTAGATTGTTACTTTCAGCGTTCTCGAGAAAATTTTGATTTTGTAACTTAAGAGGATAGCATTTCATCTTTATATTTACTTAGGAATGTTCATAGAAACTGGAAGTCCAATATGTCAAAAAGGCAACTTTGTGAGAATCGCGTGCCCGGTGTTTTACCGATGAAGCGAAATCAGTGCAGATATTTTCGTACTCACTGCCTCCGGTAGAAATTCACTAGATGACCGCGAAGAAATTATCAAATGTAGAACCTGATGCATCCCTGTCGTTGGAGAATATCCTAGTCGAAATGCCTGATATCCAGGCTGATTGAACAGAACCCTATCAATGGTACGTGTTCACCATATTGAAGAGTATCGTCAAATCCAACGGTTATTTTTCCTTTGACTTCTGAAAAATACCCCAGCACCCAAATAAACTACGTCAACTAATGCACCGAACACTAAAAAAATAATTGTCCAATGCTTAGAGTGATATGTGTACAACAAGCCGCATTAGCTGTGGACATTTCAACATTGGGGATTCTATACCAAAACTCGCCATATCTTGTCAGCGCGTGATCCACAGCAAACAGTCAAATCAGTGAACCATGTAATGTAGGAAACTGATGCCAGAAATTGATGCGCGAACCAGAGGTGATTTTTTACGCGCAAACATGACTACAGCGCATACCAAAGAAGATGAAATCCTTGTCACAATTCAATCCCATTTATCTGCTCCTATGTACGAATTGTATTGTTAGAAATACGTCCTAATGTTATATTACTGTGCACAGAAATTTTAAACATCTGCGTATGGACTTTCGCTGTTACCCGCCAACAAACTCATTCATCAATAGTGCAGGGTCACCTGAACGCAGATGGCAGCCATCGCGGAACCATTCTGCGTGGCATCCAGAAGACTGTGTGAATAATTCTCAAATGCTAGAAATTGACGACCGCCTATCATGCTTCTCACTCAGTATTCAGTTTAAGCAGCGCGAGCTCAAACTGAGATCACGCTACCGAAAGAACTTACCGGAATGGCCAACGGTATGTTTAGTCACTTAAACCCTGCGATCCGTGAAGCTCCCACGATTCTGACATCACTTTGTCGTTATTTGATTTTCCATCCAGACTTACGCACTACACAGGCTTCTTATGGTTTTATACAACTTTGCAGCCCTCTGGACGCGGCAGGCTTTAGACTGTTCCTTATAAAACCAGTTAAAAGTAATAAAACCAACATATCTAATAACCTGAGCAAATAAACCCTACAAAGTGAACGTGAGTACATCTACGGTCGTCCGCTGCTATTGCCCCATATATGGTTGCTTTAATGAATGTAATAGCGCCTGGAAAACTTTGATTCTTCAAGCTCATTCCATGACCTACAAAACCCCACTTTAATCGATGTCCATATAGCTTTGAAAGACAATGAATGTTCTTTATCCGATCCACTGGGAGGGTCGGATAATTCAACCAACTGTGCAATACTAATTTGTTTGTAACGAGGGTATTTTGAATTTTCCCTTGAGTGAAGTTTCCAGCGAGTAATTTTACTATATGCTGAAAAGTACAGAGTCACTTTCGGAGTTAGAATCACTCACCTTTTCGTCTGATTTGCTAGAGTGGTCTGGAAAACACAACAGATAATTATAGCACAACGCACATAGTGTTCATGCCTTTTGCCATCAACAGTGTTTGCCAGCACTCCACGATTAGAAGTGGAGTTCACTATGAGAAACCAACCAGGTAAGGCACGAAAACTATAACGGCGTGCAGTTGGCGCAGAGCAGAACGTCTATTGTGATATTATTTGTCCACTAAGGAATGCCTGAACAGTAAGCGAAATCCCCGACAATGCTTTATACGACACCCAAATATAACCAGCTGTCGCTTGTGTGAAATAATGAGGGCTTAAACGGTGCAAATTTATTCCTCTGTGACATGCAGACTGAACTTAAACTATACATCTGTTCATTCCATCGGTCCCGTCATCCTCACTGTTAAGGATTTTGTCTCCGAAACACAATAACGTCCGTCCTGTACATAAATAGCAAACTTGTCCCAAGTCCTGCAAAGACATTAGGTAGTGGAGTTACCAGATTCGGGGCATCCAAAAGTATGTGCTGTTCTATGATTTAGTTAGGACGACCCTACACGGTTGTTAAAAATTATCTGATGATCCACTACTCCTTCCGTCTGGCTACTAAAAAGGAGAGTTTGAGCTGATATAAGGCTTTGTCACCCAATCATACCAAATCGGTTGCAAATGAGTGTATGCATCTGCTTATGGAATAGGGTTAAAGGTGATTTTGGAAGTAAGTTCAGTTAATGAACTTGGAGAGGGATGAAATCATTTTCACAAATCTAGTGCGTGACATTAATTAGGAAAACAAACGACATATCCTAGCATCAAGCTCATGCTTTGTCGATTATGTTCTATTTCTACCAGTCGCAGACCAACCAAAAAATTGTATTTGCGTTGTATTGTCACACAATTTGAACTTCTTCCTCAGCCAGGCATTGAGGTATCGTCGTCAGTCCCACGCAGTTCGTGCCCATGCGTGATGCCACCTGATTCATGTTGTGTTTTGCGTTGGCCCATTCGTGTGAACCTGTCATAGCAGCATCCATCTGTCTCCCAGCCGACTGTTTGCTTTCCTTTCCACATCAAACGGACTTCTAAACAGCCTGTTACTAGTTGCAACGTACATGATGGTGAATCCTGTCGAAAACATTTATTGCGAATCCTATTGTTGACTCCTGACAATTCTGTTACAGGTACTCACATGATGATTTTCCGCAAGCGAAGAATAGGTTGGATTATACAGTAAACAAAAGTTGGTATTTTGATCAACACCAAGTTACAGGCGATGAAACAGCGACATATTCCGTCTGTGTATAGTCAGTTTAGGGTGTTCGGGGAACTACTTGAACACGAATTGAAAGGCATGTGGGCTGTTTGTGTTGATTACTTCTACGTCTCGACACCAAAAATAATTTGCTGTTAGGTGAAATCAGGGTCAGATAAACAGTGTACAGTATGTCAGTTTGCTCAACAATATAAACAAACGTTTTATAGAATGATCAAACAATTAAATCAAACGTGCAGTAGAGTAGTGACCGAGGATTCATTTATTTCCTGCAAACCAGAGGAGTATTTGAATAACTGCCATTTTCCGACGCAAAAACTTGACTTATCCCTTAGGTGGAGCATTTCCAGATAGGTTGCTTTTCTTCTGGAAACATTCTGAATAACATTTTAGTGAGGCCTGACAGGTATTCTCATTAATTTCGCTGCAAAAGCGGAGGGAATCTACTTGAACAGTTCTTGGGTAAGACAAATTTTGAAACGTGATTATGGCGTTGTAGATATACTAGTGATTCTGCGAGGTTGTCTTCCACTGGGGACATTTTTCACTGCGGAGGAGAGTTAAAAGCGCGCACGCATTTGTCTTGTAATCCGCTGCCGGATCGCGTGTATGTAACGCCTGCCTGAACTGTAAGGAATTGAAATTTAACCACTACTATGTTTGAGATAAGTAGTTAAAACCCACCACAAGGTTGTCAAAGCGCAGATTGTGGAAGGACAGATTTGGCGATGGGAAACAGAGTTCAGGTCACAGAAGCGTTTGCTTATGGAATCGCTCATTATGCATAGGGTCACTTAGAGGAGCTAAAAATACATAAAAGAAATTTTAAGAACATCTGAGGCCCGCTGAATTTCCCCTTGGTGTTTTGTGTTGCTCCCTCCCTTTAGGATAAGGAACGATGTCCATCAGTTAATCGCTCACAAATATGAGTGGAAGAAGGGAAAAAGAAGTCACCTTCTATCTTCCACCTACCTCGATTGATTGTAACCATACAACTCCTTTTGGAAGTATTACCCTTGAATGCATCTTAAATTCTACCGTTTAATCATGCTACTAATTTACTCTAAAGTAGCCTGAAGACGAAGATGTCTTAAACTATATGTGGTCTTCAAGTGCGGTTTTATGCAGTTTACATGTAAGTAACTGTTATCGAACTCCATTAGATTTGGGTTAAGGGACACGGACGGCTATAGTCACTATGGTGTTGTACGCTTACACGTCATATGATCACATCTTGATTATCCGTAGGTCTGTATCGCGTGGATGAACAGGGCCTCACTAAATTTTTATTGCACTATTCTGAAATATTAGCTTCTTAGAATACTCTCATTAGACCGCTCCGTTCTTGGTTGGAAGTATAAATATAACCAACTACCCCTTGCTTGCGTTTCTTCACTCACCTTGGAACATGCTTGGTATTGGCAGGATTGATAACCTATGGAATGGATTTGAGTGGCCCTCATCAGTCATATGGAGCATAACAATGTGTGTAAGTTTCAGTCCGTCTAACAAACCATGTGTAAAATATTCGCATTCTTTGACCGAAAAAATGCATGTCAGGCCGTGAAGAAAAAACTGAGCTCCAGCTCGACGAGCGACAGTGCCGAAACACGAAAGCTCTGAGAATAAGTCAATGAATATCGGTCGGAAAATTTTTCCTTTACTGCTTTAGGGTATCTTACGTTTGAACAAATACTGGATAAATTTAACACACGTTTTTCACTCGTTAAACTCTACCTCCCTGAGAAGCCACGGACTAAAGTCATCCAAGTCATGAAATACTGGAACCAGACCGACTGGATCACAGCAGCTACTGCATGTGGGACATAATTTTTTTTCAACTTTGGAGGACTTGAGAGACTGTTCTGGTTGACTGCTAAGTTACAGAAAAAACATCATGAAATGCGGCCATTTCTGAAATACATTGAGAAATTTAGAAAATAAAAACTCTGTGAACACCTGATCGTGTGATGCTTGATTACTGAAAGCTGATAAAATACACTTTGTCCAAGCTCATCCTGTTTGTCATCTGCTTGCGACCAAAGCAGACACCTTTCGACTGACAATCCGATTCTCAAGGGTTCATATCCTTCCGGATATTTGTTAGATCACTGTTGGTAACATGTAATAAAGATGACTCCCCTATACAGTGATTCCCAGCTGTTCAGTTTGGGTTTGGCTATAAGCGTGAAACGAAATTATCATTGAAATTTAGAACTGTCTGCCCGGAATCCAATTCGGATCCCAAATAAGCGTCAACGTGTGCAGCAGTCCAGCTAAATGCACAGACAGGCAGCTCACAAGTCCAACTTCTTCAAGTTGTCTACATCTTGAATCCCCATATCGACTGCACCACTCTGTCAAAAGGGAATCACACCAATGAAAAGCGAAATCCCCTAGGTGCGCAGGGGAATCTATGGAGCATACACCACTGAACTTCCAAAACCTGCCCATCGATTGTCGCCTCTAGGATGAAATCAGAACTATGTTACCGTTCATCAGAAGGGCCACAAGATGTTGCAAGAACTAACGAACAATAGGTTGCCATAAAATTGTGCAAAGATTTACGCAGCGTCGCCGACAGTATATGCTGCAACGGAAACGCATTCACCCAGCCTGTTTAACCAATATGATCTCCATCCTGGTGTAGACTGTAATGATCTGATACTAATTTAACAACGGACGCTCGAACATTGTTACTACATTCAACAAAGTTTTTTCCAATCAAGCTGTGATGCGAAATGCGATTCTACTACTACGTAGGTGTAAAAACGGTCGCATTACCAGAAGCCTAGGGAATCTAGTATAATTTCCAGAGTACCACACTGTGGCTCTTTCCAAGTACACTATCGATTGGCGAAGCAGTTAACCCTTGGGGTACATCAGAGTGTATAATCGCACAACAACCAACTACACGGTGAAACTGTCCCTCTGTGAGAGCATCCGATCCCTGCCTGACTGTATCAGTATAGTGTATCCATGGTTGTTCTGAAGAATAACGCCCCCGAAACAAAGGAACATTCAACTCACCAAGCCGACACAGAAAAATCAAATATGTTAAAGGATCCTATTATCGGAAAAAACTTGAGCCTCTAGACGAATCGATCACTTTGTTCAGCTCAACAATATGGCCAAGGGCCGAGATAAAAGCCCTTTCATCAATGCATAGGAGGTGTTGTGTCGTTCAAGAAGGGAATCAGTCTTCAAACCAAGTCAGGTTCTACCAAGCCACCATTCGAATTCGGCAACTGGCATTTTTGAAGTGAAACTGAAGAAAATTGCGCGGTTGACTTGCAAGCCATAATGTCCGACATCGCTGATCCGTAAGTACAAAAATCCTTATATGCATTTCACCATAAAAGAGTGAATGCTTTCTTTGCACGGTGGATCCGAGCTAGTAGAGAACTCGTTTTGTCCGTTTCTCGGAATGGGTTTGTGCTGAAGGTCAGCAAAAAATACCGCATCCCAAAAGTAGATATGTTGATTTATAGACACGATTTGGTCAGACTATATGAAAACCTTTTCACCGATTTTTACACTATAAAATACGCATCTAGGTACCTCATTTTACTGCATGATATAGCCACACTACTGTAAGCATTTACCGGCTCGAATATAAAAGAAATGGTCAACTGTCAAATCTAGTTTATTTAGTTGTTGCGTAATAATCTGGCCACTAATTATCGAACGGAAGGTCGTGTCGTAAATGTCATCGATCATCTTGGATTACCTCATAATCACCTGACAAGTGTCTAGGAATTCGGCTTGAAGTTTCTAGCGCATATGTAGTCTTTTCCCAAAGATAGGAGGCTTTCTTCCCTTACTGGGTCTGCATGTATCTAATTAACTTGACAGCTGATAGTTTGTACTACTAAGGACACCGGTTAACATCCGATATACAAAGACTCACGCAATTCAAAATATATAACCTCACTTCGTTAGATCAGGTAATGATGGACGATCCCGCTACTTTGACTTCTTAGAAAGCGGGTAAATTTAGAGTTGTGAGAGTTGGATAGGCCAGCTGATCAAAGCTTAACTCAATCAACTGGTAGTCAATGAACGAGGCTTCTTGCCAGGTCAATCCATAAAGGTAAGAAAAGTCATGCCGGTCTTTTGGTTGCTTGTGTATGCCCTAAACAAATCGCACAATCCCACCGAAGCATTAATCTGGTGTGTAACACGTAAGTTGAACAGTTTCGCACACTTTAATTTATTGGACATCAGCAAACCTTGAAATGTTGATACCCGGTGGAACTTGGGCTGGATCAATCTGATCCTGATTTCTGCATCTTCAGTGGACACAAGAGAGTTCATCGCATCTCTAAAAATGATCAACGCCTTCGGACACAACACGGTTGCTTCACTTTGTTCAGAAGCATCAGCCGCATCTACGCAGTGTATTGGGACCATTGAATTTAACCCTGATGGTACGGTTAATCTAACACCGCTTTGCCCATTCCACTTGTTCATTTCAAATAATTATTTTTGTCCTCTAATATCGGTGCATAGTTTCTATTCAACGGTTCGATCCACCGACAAAGCAGTGAAGTTACTCTGAGGTCCCCACTTAGTCATATCTTTTAAAAGAAACCTGGAATACAAGTTCATAAAACCAATTACAGAGCAGTTGCAATTTCATAACTGACGTGCCGATATTTTCTTATTCATAAATCCTGTAGCACAACCCAAGTAGTAAAATCTCTTTTGAAACTACTCACGCTGAACCGCATTTTGTCGGTGTTACATAGGACAGAATCCAGACGGGTTTGCTTAAAATGGAGATGTCTAAAAAAGCTGCAAGACTTGGCCAGTAAACTAAATCTTATAGATCTGAGGATGTGAAGTGCAAAGAGAACCTCGTAAGGCCTACAGAACCCGTAGGATGTACACAAATGACACACTCCGTTCCTTTCTCCAGGTCACCAGGAGAAATTTTTACACAGAATGCCTTTCAGGACAGTTCACACGCAATCGCTTGTGGCCACGAAAGAGCTTCAGGAAAGTTGAGCCATCACCCAATTGCCTGGCCAGTGCGATGAATTAATGCAGCACAGTTGAAAATACACAGCAGTGGCCAATAGGTCAACTGCGCCTGAAGAGTACCGGTTCACGGTTCTTCTGTGGTTATATATTCACATGTTTGCGAATGTTCCTCTCACGTTGGCCCCGCTCAATGAGACATGATTGGGAACAAGCGAGGAATTGCCTTGCCCTGCCTTGTCAAAATGGTAATATTTGGTGTGTCACGGAGGTTTCAGATAGAATCCGTCAAGGATTGACAGACCCTATGTACAATGTGAAAGCCACATCACCTTTGAATGTAATTAGGTGAGTCTTCGGTAGCTTTGTGGGCACTACACCACCAGGGTTTAGCATCAGTACTTCGTTTAGATATCACAGCATTGTTCCTCCGTAACACAGGCAAAAATCATTTAAGACGCCGCTGAAATAGGGATGATAGATGGTGATAAATCCCGCGGATTTTACCATTGGCCATTTTCCTTGTGTAGCAGGATTTCGCTATTCGTCAAAGGCACTTGTAGTCATTTCTTCCGCTGAAGATATGGTTGGTAAATTCTTTCTTGTTGTGTAGGACATTAGACTCCAGATGCCTGAAAATAGTGATCTACTTGATCACTTCAACTACTACAATAAATGGATAAAAAAAATCACGTTCATCTAGGTGCGGATGACATTGGCCAACGTTTTTTTCTAACGCTAGGTGTGATGCGTAGTGATTTTCAAATTTTCATCGTTATTCGCAGTGGGTCGAACGGATGAACTTATGCTCTTCTCGATGCTGTACTTTCAGGCGAGGTGGTCTCCTTGAAGAAATGGTGGTTGAAGATAAACGTTTTTGACCTGACATGCTGAATAAGACCGCGATTCATGAAACACGCGTACGATGTGATTCTCCCAGTGCTACTGTCATTCTCAGTTTTATTGCACTGCCATACGGGAAGATTACCCACATCAAGTGTATATCAATTGTCGAGGCTTGTTTAGAGGTTAGTCTTCAGTTCAACGTTGAGAAAGCCGCTGATTTTGGGTTTTTCCACGGACTTTCTCCAGGCCTCTGCGCACTGTTAGTGCAATGCGATGGGGGGAAGCCTCTAATTCATTATCATCTCCATGCGTCACGGGTTCAACCAAACCGACATTACTGCACAATCCTGATAGCTTGTAAACACACCTTTATTCACAACCTGATGTTGCATGTGTTTATCATGAACTCATTTCGATTCTCCAACCCATTTGGACCATGGAATGAGAACTACACTTTCTTGTTCAAATCCAGCTGGCAGAGAGATGACGTTTTGCCAGAGAGTTTGCGCATGTATAGTGGATTTGATAAGTGATTGTACAGTTACGGAAAGCATCCTTTGTATCTAATTAATTGAAGCATTTCAGGTAAAGAGGCATTACCGGGACAACCTCTCACTGAAATAGGATTAGCCGGGTAGCGGACAAGGTAGGGGATCACTGAACAGCAAACAATTGAGTGCTTGTTTCTCGAAGTTTAAAACAGAAAAGGCGTGTGAGACACTGATACAATTAGCGATAAAGCGAGGTACAGAAGTTACTGACATTTATCAGAATTCATTGTGCGAAAATTGGATCAGTGTTGAAACGCTTAGGGATTATAAAAATGACTGAGATCACACGCAGAAACCGATTGTGTATGTGGAGGTGTGGCAATCGCACAACAGGCTACGCCGAGTGAAGGGAAAAAACGGATGAGCAGCTAAACTGATTAGAAATATTTTACGGGATAATATAAATGAATAAATACTTCAGTACAGCAGCAGAGGAAGATAGAAGCCGAATTGTCTTGAAAACAGATGTGCAGAGACCAGCTGAATCTACCGCATAGAGTGATGCCATGACGTTTTCAGCCAATGATTACGCAACAGGCAGAAATGCTCACATTGATAGGAGTTAACTTAACAGAAGGGTCTTCTTAATGCCTCCCAGAAATGACTGAAGGCAAGACATTAGAAGTCGGGGTTCCGAGATGGAAATGCTCACATGATCACGGGAGTCGTTAAACAAGTCGAACTCATAGACTTCCATATAGCTCATATTTGGAACAACTGCAGCCCAAGGGACTGTTATGTGCATTGACAAGGAGGATCCAGAACGGAGAAATCACGTGTTCAGGTTAAGGAAAGAAAGAAGAATACTACCTAGGGAAGACATGTCTGGGTTACAAGCGGGGACTAGGACCCACTGAGTAATCAGAGCAAAAATGACGAAACAAACTTGATTCAACTCGACTCAATGAGACCCGGGACGCTTCTGCCCAATCATCTGGAGCAGAAACCCGTCGAAAACACCGCGAAATATATTACCTAATCCGGGAATATCAAACTCAACCTTGGTGCTCCTAATCAGTGCTAAAATAAGCGAATGAACCACAGGAGTCTCAGCAACCGGTGCGGAGCGCGACTGTCAGTAGGCAGACCACTGCTCGTTAGCGCAAAAAGAAGTGAAAAATAGAAATGACCAGTTTGATGCAGCTGCACACTTCCATGCAGCCTAAGCAGCGTGGACGTACAGACGACAGGCCTGAACGTTTACGTCCTTCGTTTGGTATATATTATTGTGACATCCGCCAGAAGAACCAATTGAACCGATTGGCTATACATCCGCTGATAATATGGTTGCACTACTTGAGCTATGTAAATGAAAAAAAACGGTGCACATACGTTTAAGCGTTCATCTAAAGCCTCGCATGATGTTGAGAACGTGGTGGACGGCAAACATGTATGGTCCCTTCGTATGCCTATTAAATTCATGGTTAAACTCATCAAGATTCATGTTATTACAGCGAGAACAAACAGTCTTGCTAACACAAAGTGGTCTAAATATCGTGACCAGTTACTCAGCAAACGTTTACCAGGGATCTTGCTCAACCGTTGAATTTCAATCTCGATTACCCGAATGCCAGTTCAACATCGTTTCGCTACATGTTCTTGTAAGCATGCCTAAATGAATTAAAAGGACTTGGTCGTATCATCTTCATTGATTTCCTCATTACCGAAATTTCATAGCTTGGAATTTTCCCAAACACCTGACCATCTAGTCAGAGGCCTCGTAAACAGGCAGGCAAAAGCATGAAACAAGCGTGAAATGTTGAGAAAATTGGCATACGAATGAAGTACAAATTTGGATGACCATGAGGTGTTGCGCTCAGGTTACAGGGCAAAACGGAAATTGGAAGGGAATTCCAACGTTGACTAGTCGTGAGAATAAACAGGGAAGGAAAGGATTCTACCCGACAATTAGCACTAAAACCTGATATGGATGGTCAGGCTACATTGGTGTGCTCTTCAGCGGGAGGATCGTGATGATGGAGTGGAAGATGCAAAACCAGTGGAGTATCTATTGAGCTAGTAGCGATAACATACGGGGGAGGATACATCCCAACTATAAGCCCTCAGATAATCGGTTCAGGGAGGGGAACATGCCTCGTTGAACCAATTTAGTAGCAGTGAGTGATTCGTTAAAAGAACATCGCCCCCTTTTGAAACAGAATTGCTCTAGAATGCGACGGACCTGGGACTTATACCTAGGAGAGAGCTGGAAACGAAAGCGATTTTCCAGTAGAATTCGGTTACATAAAAAGTTAGGATCAAGGTTGGGAACAAATAATGGGGAACTGATAGACGGAGGGAAAAAATGAATGGGGTGCAAGTGAAGTGCAGATGCATTCAATGCTGTCGAAACACGAATGCATGTAAGGTAAGCGTTTAGTGTCCCGTTGACACGAACTCAAGTACCACTAAGTTGAAATGCGGCAGAACTTGGAGAGAAAATGAAGGACTGAATAACTTGAAGAAGTATAGAAGCAACGATGGTGATCGCTAATAAACCAAGGGAATGGTATGTGAAAAAACCGAATCCCTTGCGAACATCTGCGTGGATATTTTGGACTCTTAGGGGCACCAATAAGGCACCACAGAAGGGAGGTTTTGTGGAAGTTTTCGAGCCAAATCAAAGAA
This sequence comes from Opisthorchis viverrini, assembly GCF_000715545.1. Taxonomy (NCBI): domain Eukaryota; kingdom Metazoa; phylum Platyhelminthes; class Trematoda; order Opisthorchiida; family Opisthorchiidae; genus Opisthorchis; species Opisthorchis viverrini. The sequence continues at coordinate 196,924 of NW_008752082.1, read as the reverse complement.
TCAGAATTCAGTTCCTACATTGGTAGTCTGAAAATCAGGTCTTCGTGCTACGACAGATTGAAGTTCCACGAGATATGGAAACATGTCAACTCGACTCCACTTGGCGAGTCCACGCTGGATGACCACACGTGTGATAAGTACGACAACACGACACCAGGACGATGTCAGGCCCCAAATTCAAAGTTATTTTACCAGGTCACTTAATTGTTGTATGACCGGAATTGACTCCCAAGATCTGGATAAAAAAAGGGCAATAGAGGTGGGGTTGTAGTTATCTGGATCAGATGGCATGTGAAGTAAAACGTTTAGTAGCACTACGACATTCTTTTAGGGCAGCGAGTGCACGGCTCCACGGGTGTCAGAAATAGGGGTATAGGAGGAAACACAAAATTGCTCATTTTTCTTGCAAGGACTCAAAAATACCAAGATCTACAGGAGTGCAGTTACGTGGCCTGAGACTGACAAGTATATCCTTAGCCTTGTTGGTGATGGCGTTACAGGAGTGAAAAGTAGCATGATCTGAACAGGAAGGAGGGTAGGGTTGGGTATACCAATCTTACATTCGTTTGCAGGATTTTGTCTAACATGTATTCGTGCGAGTCTTTGAGTGCAAAAATACGGTTACAATCTTGTTATATGTTACATCTTACCCTAAGGTTTTCATCTCTGTGAAACGAAAAACTATTATTGGTTTAATCACAACCGAACCGATACATGGATGTCCTCCAGGCTAATTTCACATTTTATATATCTTTACAACAGATGATTAGTCAGTTCAGTTCTGCTTCTGAGTAGCACCAGAAGAATTCCACCGTTAACTCTCCTATTATTTGCAACCGATGAGAAGCAATGCGAATGACAATGTAATAGAACAAATGTCTTCCGAGTTGACAAAAACCAGGGAAGTAAGAGGAGGAAATCACAGTAGGACCAAGAATCAATAAAGTCATTTTTGGAACGACCAAACGATTGAGCTGCTCAGTAGAGAGAAAAACCAGGCGCTTGATTGTCTTGTTACTACCACGTTGTGCAGTTTCCGTTATATTGTAGAAAAGTTGAGACAAAACTCTGAAATGGGAGGAACGCTCTAAGAAAGACTTAGGTTTCAGAGGGTGGAAAGCTATGTGTAGATGAATGTGAGTCGGGAATGTCACCACCAACAGTGGTCGCAGCCAAAATGGACTCGCGCCTTGCAGTGGGAGTGGATTCGAAAGGCTTTGCGTTCACAATTTGGCGAATGCGATTCGGATTGATGGATCCCATATGGGTGCTCACCGGAGATATCCCCTGAGAACGGGTCAGGACTGCTCTCGATCCGTTAGTGCTGTCCATTTCCTCAAGACCAAAAAGGGACTCTGGAACTTCTCTGCCCTCCACCAGGTAGGACCAACATTCACGATTCCTAACACAACCATCCAGAAGTGGTTGTAATGCACTGGATACTTTGACGATCGACTAAAACGGGTATGAAGAAAGCAGGATCAGTGCAATAGAATGTACCAGCTCTACCGCTAAAAAATCCCTTTTAGACGTGCTTTAATGATTGGAGAAATGCCAACATTCCTGCGAGTAAACTAATGACAGTCGTACTAAGCAGCAAAGGAAGAAAAGACGTTCCATGGGAGTAACAGTTATCGGCGGCGATCAGGCTGTACATCTTTTGACGGGCACACTCAATGAGAATACCATGACTGAACTCTCCACTAGATCGGTTGTTTGCTCCAAGGAGCATGGGTTTACATGGAACAGGATGGTGCTGTATGCGAAATGCCCACTTCCCCAAGGTCTTGTCAAAATCACATTCACTGGCTGAATAGTCTAGAGAGTGTGCGTCCTCTCACAGAATAAATAACATTGTGCAAGTACGTGAGATTTGTCAACAACAAGCATGCACTTCGAGTGAGTTCGTCTTACCTCTTCTAACCTAGAATGAGTAGACCTATTCCAAACAGGCTATTTGTTGTCGTATATCTGAAGTTGGAATAGATAGATCAGTACTGTCGAACCCACACCAAATTATCGCTGGGCAATAACTGAAGACCATAAAGCTGAACAAAAACCTCAGATGGGAGGGAAACCAAGGGCGTTGAAATCCGCAGGCCAGCATGAATCCAATTGTTGCTTTCAATCAAACCTTGAAAAAATGGCGTCAACAACATCCCGGGAAGTCGTTTGAGACTGAGCTGTGCGAAATTGAGCGCCAATGAAAGGTCGCATCAGTACAAACGTACTAGATACTGGTGGTTGAGATGGGCAGGGATACAAGATAACGGAACTCACACTTCTGGGTTACGTAGAAGATGCCCATAGTCTCTGATAACTTTGCAAGGTTTAGTTGGCTGAAAACCTATCGGCTACCTAAGAGAAGCTGAGTTCCCAGTGAGTTATGCTTATTTCGACAGTCCTTGTAACGTCAATCACATCTTAAGTCGCCTAAGTCTAAATTTCTCCCGGTATCTTGTTGCCATCCGCGTAATGAAACTCCAAGCCAGATTACATAAAAATAAAATCATCCAGCTGTAGCACCCGTTCGGTGCCTAAGTGCCATGCCACTCGAAGGAAGCACGACGGCTGAGATACTGCCAGGTTGCCCAAGCCTGGACAGGGGAAGTCGAGAGGCAGAGATCGGGTTCGAACCACGGACCTTCCAGTCAGTAAATTCGCGCTCTAACCACTTGGGCCATCTCACCAGATTACATTCCGTTAAACCAACTATTCCATTGCGCGCCTGTCATCGTGGTACCTATTCCATCACGGTAGTTTATTTCGTTATCTTACAGTCCATCTGCTCCACTCCCGCAGTGCTATTGTGGGGTCGATTTAACCTCCTAATTTTATGACACGGCAGGCTCACGGAATGTGTGGAGGGTGAAGCAAAAACCACGAGCGCCACCCGGTTGATTGGAATGCCTGGCTAAAAGTCGACGTATAGACACATGACAGTGACGCACAGTTCCGCGTTGAAGTTCATATAGCCAAGTGAGCGAAGAAGACAAGGGGTTAAGAATAGATGTGCTCACTACCATACTTCACGCTACAAAGATCAAAGCCCCTGAGTTTCGTCAAAATGTCACAGAAAAAGTGGAAAGTTAGCCATAATTTCCTATGAAGTACCGTCAAAACGTAGGTTCACTCGGTACTAAGTCCAATCCTATGTTGTTCTGAAGCGTGTATGCTCGAACCCAGTCTGCCTGGGTCTTCAAGTGCACTGTAATCAACGATGGACAATGATGCGGAAAGTCAATGACAAGTTAGTGAATGAATGGTGCGATATGCCTTTTCGCGCAATGATTAAAGGACACAGAAATTCCAGAGAAATCAGTATGAGAGTTGGAATGGATTTTAAAATAGCCCGTAGTCAACAGAGAGCTACTGAACATAGTAGGTTTCTTCGAATACCGAAATACACGATCAATCAAGGAAGGAAGTATGCATCCACAGATAACCTTCGCGTAGAAATACAGTATCCTATGAAAGCGCTTACAACCCAGCCACCCGAACTGGGCTTATTCGAGGAGTCGATCATCTCAGATTCACGGTGGATACGACGAATATCGAATGCTGAAATCAAAAACGCGGTCCGAAATGAATCAACGACAGAGTATATCAGCTTGAACACTACAGCTCCAACTATGCTGATTTCCGCTATCATGGGGACATTGAGGTACCGTGGAACAGCTGAAAATAATAATAGTAAGACTAAATGTCGGATGGCTAGACATAAATCCAGACTGTCTAATGGTGTGCTGAGAGTTTGCCCCAGAGTGCTCTACGCCGATTGCAGCGGTTCGCCAAATCCTTGGAATGGAATCATCTTTCCCTAAGAGACGATATTACGAAGTGAAATAACGCTACTGAAGCCAGTTAAGGTTTATTCTGCATGGTAGAATTTACTACTCTGGATTGCGATCACAACGCAACGGCATCCAATCNTATCAGCTTGAACACTACAGCTCCAACTATGCTGATTTCCGCTATCATGGGGACATTGAGGTACCGTGGAACAGCTGAAAATAATAATAGTAAGACTAAATGTCGGATGGCTAGACATAAATCCAGACTGTCTAATGGTGTGCTGAGAGTTTGCCCCAGAGTGCTCTACGCCGATTGCAGCGGTTCGCCAAATCCTTGGAATGGAATCAGCTTTCCCTAAGAGACGATATTACGAAGTGAAATAACGCTACTGAAGCCAGTTAAGGTTTATTCTGCATGGTAGAATTTACTACTCTGGATTGCGATCACAACGCAATGGCATCCAATCACAAGGCTTTGGTTTGTCATCGACAGAATTTCGGCAAAGGCTAGAAGAACGAACATGTACCAAACATACCTATCTGCGGAATACAACGCAGCAACCCAGCAATTGGCTGGGATGCCAGTCATAGGTGGATAGATGATCGATACCAGGGGTTGGGCCTTGAACAAGAAAATCGTAATTTTTGACTGAATGTCGATTACACACATACACCCTCGTGTATACAGTTTAGTCCGGGCGGCATCGCTTGAGCGTAACAGCCAGTAAAGCGCAATCAATAAAACAATTCATTACTTTTGCAGTAAACTAGCAGAACGCTATCTCAGAACAACAGCTCAGTCAGCAAAGAAGCCAAACATCAAATCGGGCTCGGGATGGTAAACCAATAACGAAGGCACACACAACAGATCGCAAGAGGAACGTGACCGGCCAGCCATCTGAAAATCATTGAGCGTGACTAGTAGTCAGCCCAGAGGAGAGGAAACATATTCAACAAACACCAGCGCCAGACAACCGTTCGGTCACCTGATAATCGAAAAATCTATTTACTTGAGAAAGATTAAGCAGACCGACGAACACACATGGTTTGAGAATAAAATCAACCTTACTAGCCTTCTCCACAAAGTAAAATTGGAACATCGTAGTAGAAAACACTTACTGAATGCCACACCCACTAAAAAGCAACACTTATCCCGAAAATTAAAACCAGACAAATGAGCAAAAACACAGGAAACCCATATTATTTTGACGAGCAGGTGGAAAACCTAATGACATGTGAAGCAGACAGACTGCAACAAAGTTTGCACAACAAAACGGAAACAAGTATCGTTATCTTTTACTAAATCTTCACATGCAAATGTCGAAAACGGGATAAAACTGCCTTGGAACTTTTTGAAACGAAGAGAGTTTAAAAAATTGGCCAAATCGAGTTCATGTTTTTCTAAGAAGCTGAATCGTATCACCATTGATGAGTTTCCTAGCACTGAGTAAGCTTGATCCCCCACGTAGAAATATTAGGTTTATCCTGACTATAATATATAGGTTTTTATACATGATATACACCATACACATACATAATACATTGTATTAGAGTACCTTATCTCAAGGAAACTTCACAAGAGGAAAAGCCTCCATTGAGACATGTGGACGTGGAATCCCTTCCAATCATAGGTTCCTGATCATGGGACATACCCCCAGAATAAAAGACGATTTTCTGGCTTACCGAAAGATCGATTTACTGCACAACAAAAAACCTCAACGCCGTTGATCCCCATTTATAGTTGTCTGTGAATTCAAAGATTCATGAGTTGACTATGAATTTAGCGATTTAGCTATACGAGTTGTTGATAAGCTGGCCCATCCCATTAGTCAACAATTCTTGACTGAACCTGACTCAATCCCGTCAATAATTTAGTCCTAGATACGAACGCTGCAGTATACGTCCCAAAAATTTTGCGACGGAATTCGGAGACAGTACCGTTAAAGGTAGACGAGGCCATTCTAAGCGATTCAGTACTTCTTCCAGTTCACAGTAACTTACTTTTTTCTCACTTTTTTTTGTCCGTGGTAACTTATCGTGTTATGATAAATAAGAAAACTGCTAGTTCTCGAGTAATACGCTCATTTGCAAGTCAGTTTGGTTTTCGCGAGATGCTCAACTGAATCGCTAGTTTATGATATTCTACAACTGAATGTGCTGCACACAGGCCGCCCCATGATTCAGTTGGCACGATATTCGAGATATCGCAGTATATTTTCATAAAGGAAACTACTCACAAGGTTGCTGAAAACTCTGACAGCCCACGACCGGTTTCGCCCTTCTTGGGGCTCATTAGGTAGGCGCAGTCCCCGAGTTTCCGTCAACCTTATGATCTACTTGAGCCCAAATTGCATTGTCTTCAAGACATCATAAACGAGAGATTCAATTGAGTTTCCCGTGAAAACCAAATTGATTTGCAAACGAGTGTATTTCTACTCCTATTTCTTTAAAGCTGTAGAAAAGACACGGACACGCATGATATATCAATAATGCAGTGAAGGAAAAATTATACATGAGGCGCTGTCGCGAGAGGGCGTTTACACGAGGGTGTGACCGGCATGGAATCAGGGCGTTGCAAGATGATAATCGACCTGTCTGCGACTGGTTCGAATTGGAGAAAGTACGAATAACGAACAAGATGAAATCGAAAATAAACAAACGCCAAGTTTCCGTAAGTGCGTCATTAAACCTACCCAAATCAACTACACCACGTGCATCATGTGGTGCACGTGTGGTGCGTTCGACAAGGAATGTGTTATGAAGAAGAGATTGTGCATGAAGCCAGTCTGCGAAAAATGTTTGAAAAAAACAGCAAAAGGTCGAACCCATCAGTTTGTTGACGTAAGGAAGATGAAGATCGTCAGTCGTGCGTCGGTGGATTCGCGAAGTCAGACTTGACAAAACAGCTATGTGGGATATCATCAGTTAGTTATGGTATGAATTTAGAAACGTAAAAAAAAGTAACAAACCTTGTAGATCGGAGTACAGACAAAATCGATAAACTCGACTTGTAAGCGAGGCAATTCGTGCATGTGACTCCGATCCATGAGCTCCTGGAACACAGAAGTAGAAACGAATGACAGACTGTCCTATGATTGGACTGCAAAGGTGGAAAGTACTGGAACATTTATAAAACCAGAAATCCAAATTCATTAGCTTTGGGCTGTCCTAAAACTAAAATAATTTATCATAAAGTTCACGAGAGCTGAACTGAACCTAGACGGAGGAATACGGAAGTCTGCGGTGAATTTAAAACGCACGCCTTCATTGTGGGATGTTCACGCTTCAGCGCATTTCCCTTTTCAGGGTCAAGCAGAAGGGACTGTTCACACCTTCATACAATAGACGGAACAGCGCAATATTTTTTTCGACGGTACGATGTCATGGCGTATTCTGTGATGATAAAATCCACAAGGTCATTTTGTAAGATTTCATAATGTCACAAGAGAAATTTGATGATGTCCCAAAGGGTGTCCAAAATGTAGAGTGAGATTCACGGCGCTACATGTCACCTAACGCCGACTCTAATTTACACACAAAGTGGATTACGTCCAGAGCCACACTGCCGTATGAAGGTTATCGAAACACGTCACGAATCACACCGGAACGTCTTTTCACAAAAGTCGAAAAACGAAACGAAGGCGAGCGCATTTTGTTGGCATAATCATATTTTCTAAATGAGGGGGCGTAAATCAGAGACTTTGGACGCAAAAATACCTAATCATCTAGATTTAGTACCATTTATATGAAGGACAAAAACGCTTTGGTATTCAATTGCACGCTTCATCCACCTTGGGACTGACCACATTTTCACGAAACAACGAAGCATACCGTTGACAGTGCGATTCCTCTGAAAACGTTTGCATGAATCTTTTTGAGCTGCACTTGAAATAATATCGAAATGTCCCAGTAGAGTTCAATTAAAATTCCGCACCCGAAGGACATACTAATCGTCACGATGTATAAGTTTGTTCGCTACCAACCACGAACGTGACGATATTCGTCGATAGTGAACTTGACAGTAGTAGGTAACAATGAGTATACTGACCGAAACTATGAAGATGTTATGAAAGCCAACACTAATGAATTATCAATACTTTTCGTGTGCAAACAACTCGAAACAGGAGGATATTAGAATGGTGCGAAAATATGCACAACTGAACAAAGTTCTAGTTAAATCCCACTAAGTAAGGACCCACTCAGATAAGGGAGCAAAAGTAATTCAGAGTGATAGTGTTTCCCGAGTTGTTACACTGTTGCAGTACACAGAGATTTTTCCGAGAAGGTCATCAGAGAGAGCAGGTAGTTACTGCACGATACCAATTTAAGTAGCTCAAGGTCGGGTGCTACATCGGAGACTTTCAAGGTCGACAACCCCTTATGACTTGATGATGCGAAATAAACACACCTCCCTGAGCATAAATGAGCGGGGTGACGCTACCGAGTGAAGCGGTGGAGAAGGTATCAAAAGAGTTAGGTAGGTGAACAGAAAAACAGGATTTTGTCAGAAACAAACCCCTAAACAGTTACATCACCAATTCTGTAAAAGGTCATGCTGGAAATCGGATAATAATACTTACGCCTTACGAATTTTGCTCCTCTTGAGGGTTCGCCCACGTAGCCCTGGGTCCGAACCGCAGGAATGAAAAGGCAACAATTCAAGTAAAATTAAAATGGTGTTGTTCTTCCAGCTCGCTTTTCACCGCGAACCACCAAATCTTCAGGGTTGGACTTCGGTTCTTGAGTGATTACCAATACGTTCACTTCAGAAAACCTATACGTTTCACCCAACAAAAATTACTGTCCATATCAGAGACTTTCATCATCGTGCTGATAACTTAATTTCATTGTCCCCTTTGTGTACTTCCTGGTGATGCTGAGCGATTTAGTTGTTTTATCGTCACATTTAGCGATCCTGTCAACATTGTTAGCTTTTCCACAGGACTTGGCACTAAGAGGGACGATATTTTTGTGAACAGGGTTACTTAAGCAGGTTTCAAAATGTAGCAGAGTTTCACGGACTATCTCCTCAGATTTCCAGTTCAGTAAACACGGAGATGATTAGCCAAACTTTCAGATAAAAAAAAACACCGATTGCACAGTACTAATACCAACCTTCTTCTTTCAATAAGACAACCGTCAACCACAGTCTCGTTCTAGGTCGTTAAACCACGACTAAGAGAAACCGTGCCACTGTGGCCAAAACTTTGCCTTGCATTTGAAATATCGACTGGTCTGTGGTGAAAAATTCTGAGAGTGGAAGGTATGAACTAACTCGAGGTTGACTGCGAAGTTTGTCCTTTTCCAAATCGCCTTGTTCAAAAAATTCTGACGAGACCAATTCAGCCGTCTAGATTAAAAGAACAGAGAAGTGTGAAAAAATGTGGGGAATAGAAATGTAGCACTTTGTTGATCAGAAAATGTTAAGCTGCGTTGATTGAGCATTCATGTATTAGACTGCCGATTGCAACAAGGGGAGGGGTAAAAAGCTAAGTGCGGTTGCATCCAAGTCTTATTCATGAATAATGAGCCCTGAGGTTTTCAGATCATCTGGTTGGTTAGAGAGGAAAAACAATAGTAGGAGAAACCCGTGAGCCTGTTTTGCTTGGAGTGCATTCTGCCGGCCAGGATGTTAGAAATCCCGTTGATTGTTCTGTTTTGGATCACTCGGGTGTTTAAAACTTGTCAACTACTACGATGTTTCCGGTCTATTCTGATCTGAGAAAAAATCAAGATATTTCAGGCACACTTCACGTTTTGTTCCCATAAACCTATGTCCTTGCATTGAGGGATGTGTTGCATGGCCTAAAGGTCTATTCAGCTTATGCTCCTTCGCTGCGTCTTTGCCTACAAATTAATTATGTTCTGTTTTGGATCACTCGGGTGTTTAAAACTTGTCAACTACTACGATGTTTCCGGTCTATTCTGATCTGAGAAAAAATCAAGATATTTCAGGCACACTTCACGTTTTGTTCCCATAAACCTATGTCCTTGCATTGAGGGATGTGTTGCATGGCCTAAAGGTCTATTCAGCTTATGCTCCTTCGCTGCGTCTTTGCCCACAAATTATCTCGTCGCCCCAAGGAAACATATCTCTTTATATGAAAAGAATTGGAACACAGTATTCATAGCTGATACTGGTTCAGTGTCTACTACAAACCTTACAATACGTTCCGTAAACTCGGATGGGTCCTGTAAGGACCGAATGACGAGAAGCCTATTGCTGGCGGGGTACTCACATGCCGGATTATTTAGTGAAGTGTACCACATATATCTCCCAACGGTAAGGGTCAACGGCTTAGTAAGCAAAATAATCTCTGATACGCCCACGGAAAACTAGTCAAGATAGAGAGAAAAAGCTGAAGAGATGTACTGAATACTTCACCTCACTACGGAATCTCTCTTCGACCACCAACCAGGAATTTGAAAGGTCACATCCTTCGGGCCGCAGACTAGTAATTGCAATGCCCATAGAAAGTACGCAAGCAACTAAGCTGGTAGCTAAGTAGGTAAAGTATCTTTCAATCAGAAGCACAGGAGCTGAGATAAACGGCAGGATGATCCCACCACAAACTGTAACAACGTAAACACCAAGAGGAATATGCAGAAAACACAGACGGGGGTATTTACACAGAAAAATGACGCGTTAGGAGGAGGGGCCTGGAACTGTGTGGTGGCCAAACAGATCAATTTTGGATATTTTTGACTACAGAATGGTATTCTAAGCCTATAATTATCAACCGACATCGCCCCGAATAGCTGAGAATGTGACGTGAACCGGATCTCAACAGTGGGATTTCCACTCTCGGGTCGAAAGTGACCTTAAACACAACGGAAGGTACAATTTTGCAAAGAGGATTTTCAGCCATTCGGAAGGTTTGGGTGTGATTCGTGGGTTCTCATACATCAGTCTATATGTGAATTCGAAAACTCCTGCTTATATTCGACCAGTGTCACAATAATAAAAAGGACTTTTTTGAGGGAAAAAAAGAAAAACGCGTCACAATATTGGCTTTGGAAACCAAAAATTTGCGAATCGCGGTTACTTTTGATTCCAAACACAGCCTTGCTCTGATTACTGGCCAACAGCCGGGAAACATGAGCATTTCGCGCAGGAAGGGGAGCTCAAAACAAGGTGATGAATGTTCCACCCACCAACTGGTCACCCAGCCAATCTACTTTCATCATACCATGTAAATACGTGACTGAGGGAAAGTGGAGCTCTCCGTTATGTACCTGGGAGTTAATCAAACTATCAGCCACGCGTAACCAAATAGCGAACCAACCGGTGCGTTGCGGATTTGGATCTCCCTAGTGGTTTATGAGATGAATAAAGCGAGAAGGAATCGGTTGTATGACGTTGCTATGCTATTCATTGGCAAGATCAAATCATGTACGAAACTTCGAAATCCATTCAATGCCTGCGAAGTGCTATGAAAGACCTGGTGCAAACTGAAGATTACACATAAATGTTTGTATGAATGCAATCTCATCTCCCTAAAAAAAGGAATATCTCTAACAACTTAAGAAAAACAACGTTAAGTTGTCGATATTCCATGACCACCAACAGAAGAGCTTGAATTTCCTTCGCTACTGCACCATGATTGGATTCTGCAGTTACATGGGCTGTCTGCGAATCACTAACGCTTTATTCGCAGGAGGCTCACTCGCATCGATCAAGCATTTCGGTGCTAGGTACTGGAAAACTTGTATTCTTTAGGCATCTACTCGCAGATTGTGGTTAGGTGCAAGGTGGTTAGACTATGGTTTGAAGTGTGTTGCCTAAAAAAACGGGTGTCCATGGGGAACAAACGAAATATTAACCTAATCTAATTTGTAGACAGTTGTTTTGCTCGAATTAATAGTGCCACTAACCCGACTGCCACGATGTAATTTCCATCACAATCACGTCGGTTGTGTGAAGACAACACAGTGAAATAGGCAAGAACGTTTGAAGTCAACGACACAGTGACTTTAGGAAGGTATATATTCAACATACGCCGGATACACGTGGAAAACAAAAGACCAACAGAACTTGGTATGTAGTGACAGGTGAGATATATGAAACATTTACAGTGCAAATAAATGTGAGAACCATAATCTATCGAGTAGGAGCCGCATGAGTTTGGGAAGAAACAGGTAACCGCAAGTGTGAAAACGGACGGTAGGTTAATAGACAACTTACAATTTTTTGCACCGGCCAAGGTTTCGTGATGGCGGATATGTCACACGAAGTCATAAGCATGTCACTCAAGAGGAGTCGCTCCTCAGGGTTGCTCAGCCATGGCTCCATGGAAGAAGAGAATTTGGGGCCGACGGCGGACTGCTCCCGCTGCTCCAAGGTGCGATTGAAGTCCGGTAAACGGGCAAAGTGGCGTGATAAATCGGTTGCCAATATGTGTTCCTTGATCAAACTGACTAGGTAATTGTAATCTGATTTGTTGAGCACGGATAAAAAGTCGTTACCCTGGATATGGGATAGTAAAGGAAAGTTACTTGGGGATTTTTCTGAAGGACAGAGCTGATAAATGATGGGAGATTTTCAACCACGCAACAGTTCACAGAAAGCCAAACTGAATTCAACACTGACACGATGGAGCGTGGCAAGGACCACCTGACTTTCAATGCTTCAATTGTTTCTTATCAGCAATAAAAGAAATCGACTGGACTATCATGAGCGAGTAGGGAACATTATGTGAAGAAATTTTTGATCGAATTCCCCATATGAAGATATGCGGTCGTAACCATTTATAAAAACCTGAACTGTGAGTAGTGTTGAGAATCAGCATGAAGTATGTGACATCTTATCCTTAAATATCGCTGACATAAATCCGATACGCTACTCTATTCCCAAGAAGCTTTTCTTATAAGAATAAATGGTTTTGAATGAACCTCAACGTCTCACTGCTCACTCACAAAACCGTTTCTCATGCCTTAATTCAGCATAATTACTTTATGTGGCTGACCGAATGACCGGCTATAACAACCCTCAAAGTCACAGGATCTCAAGGCTAGAAGCCTTTCCTTGTGCATGTGCAGAAGAGCTAATACACGCGAAGGAAGCTGAAATATTCCACAACGTGTGAAAACAGAGGATTCCTTGAGAGTGGAAGGACTAACATCGAAGGCAAGTATATTCACAATGGGCTTGAAGAAGGAAAATCAATAGAGAAAACTATTAGAGGTATGTCCATCATGTCATGAAGTACGTGAGGTGAATGCGGGATTTTGGATTTTTCTGATGCCTATTCGCAGAGCTACCAGAAGTGAACGACAGTTGCTGTATCTCCCTGGTAGGCAGGACTCCTGAGAGAAGAGTGGTATGGAAATATTCCGTGCAGCAAAGTGTCTACTCTTGTGTACCAGGTTTAGCTCGTGGGTCTCCGTACTGCTGCGACATACTGGTGAAACGAAGAAGGCCTTCGCTGCGGAGTTATTCATTAGAAAATGCCAACTCATCAGTTACAGACTATTAGACAGAAAAGCTAAAATCTCATATTCATCTTATTTACAAAAACTGAACATCCATCTTGTCTTGAACGCGTCTTCCAGCATTTTGTTGGATATTCGTTGACAATTGCTCAAATTCAAGCAAACGATACAAAGCGACTCCACAAATACCGCAATAGATCTCTCTTTACAAGGGACAAAAAGCGAATTTACAAGAGGGAAATATACTACTCGCATGCCTCCCCCATTAGTAGTATCACCATTACACTGGTAGGTCATCTTCTTACGGGGCCGATCAGATCAATGGCAACACACAGCTTAAGGAGGGGCTTTACGATATACATCAAAGCGCAAAAACCGCTTGTTTGATGCAACAACTTAGTGCTGAATTTTTGCAGGTCACATTTCATTGTGTGGGGTTTAAGATCGGCTGCTTCGGGAGCACTTTGTTTAACCATGAATATCCTAACCCATTAGACTTATTCGTAGCTTTCGGGTGGAATGGTTCTCCATTAACCGGTCTGAAGAAGACAGAAAACGATTCGTGTCTCAGATCCCATAATCACTAAAGGCACACAGAACTAGTACCACAGAGTTCGATGATTAGGTGCAGTGACTACAGCAGAGGATTCCGGTTTAGATCGATGCAGGGATGCTCAACAATAACATATTCACAACCAGAAACAGGTCGCGACAGGAGAGATTTGTTACAAGATCGATTAAATGTTAAAAAACAGGTATACGGGAATTCTTATCATGGACAATAGACAAGGATGATCTTTATAAAACTTCTGAGTTTTGAGACAAGATATTCTCATGATGCATATGACATGTCAAAATTTCACTCCAAACGGTTCGATCACAAAAAATCAGCTAACTGGAAATACGGTCATTGGTACACTTGTGAGCTGATGATAAACTGGCAGTAACAGCTAAAATCAGATTGTTCAGGTTACACTTTCGATAAACCAGAACGCAAAAAACACAAAGACCTTGATGCGGCCAGGTTGATCAAGAAGCTAGAAGGTGAACAGTTTGGTAAGACGGTTCCGCTACAGACTTAAGTTACTTCACTAGGAAGTTGATCAGAAAAAAGAGAAACAAGGAGAGAAAGGACTTCGGGGAAAGGTTGCCGAAAAATCGATATACGTTCTACCGGCCAAACGTTTCTGGAAGCTCGACTTAGAAATTGGTTCTAACCGTTTACCAACTCAGAAAAAACATTACTTCAGATGATCCCTTGTTTTTAACCCAAAGTTCATTTGCTTCTCAGACAAAAGTCATTATGGCCTGCCAGGTGCTCACCAACCCACTTAGACATGCCTGCGAGGCCCGTTCACAATACCCTGGTAGCGTAAGATGCATGGATCTGAAGTGTGTAAACGCGATTGCGTTTACACCGAAGTGATTGATTTTCTCAACGGCCCGCACGAAGACTTAGTAACTGCCAAGTTTTATTGACCAAATGACTACATGCCAAATAATTGCCAGGTAACTCCACAGACGACTAAATTCTGAAGGAACATTGACTGATTAATTGATTGATGAACTGAAGGATCCGGATTATGTATGTTCATGGAATACTGTAGGATTTGTATTCACGTCACTCTTGTCGGAATAGCGCTCCTTCTGTCCTAGCGCATTTGTTCAATAAAGCGCAAACACGCTCAGCTTTTCATACGTAATAGTTCACCTACGTTCAACATGCCTTTTTAGTGTAATTGTAACATGGTCACGCCGCAGTCGGATGTCTAGAACTCCATTGCCGGCACAGCTGAGATGAACGGCACTGGATTCGATTGCTTCCCAGTTTTGGTGTGAATCAACTAGAAGAAACGCGCTAGTACTCTAGGGGGGACTGTTCAAATGAGGCTGATGTGAACACGACTTCCACAACACTCCAAAGTCACCTACAACCAACTACTACTGCTCAGGATATGAAATAGCACGTCTTCAAAACGATTTCGTGTTTGTTTCCTTTGAGCTCTGGATAAACCTAGACGATCGCTCAAAAATGTACAGATATTGTTCGGCAACGCTGTGCAGTGAGGTGCAGGTTTCTAGTAGGAATACTATCTTAATTGATTACTTAGCTAAATCCCGTCGGAAACTCGGGCCGTATCGCAGCAAAGCAAAATCAGGAATGGAAGTCGCATCATATTATGCTGTGTAAAGCGTTCGAACCGTTGTCGAAACAAGCTGATAAGAACTAATTGCTTTAAGTATACATCTGTCATAGATAACAAGTCGATGACCATAGATGGCTTCAGTTCACGGAAGATAACCTGGAAGAGTAAGACCTCGGAAGATGATTAACTTTGACCAGGGTAACCAAGACGATTTAGCAGCGAAGAAAGTCAAGATCCCCGGATGATTGAATGCAATCTTTACTACAAGGAAGTTGGTTTTCATACTCAGCCACGGAAGCGAACATATCGTGCTTTACAGCGCATCTCATAGGCACTTGGCTACGACAAGATCCTGACTGCAGATAAGACGCGGCGTCTCGGAGTAGGAAACGATACACAGCCTACAAGAGGATTAGCTAAAACCTGCCCCAATATGACTCTAAGCCTGAAAGCCAATCCTCTGATTACTTCATAATGTACACTTGATGGCAAAAGCAAAGATAAATTATCCGACTAGCAAGACGCATTTATTTTAGTCCGCCATCAAGACAAACAACCGAGGCGTTGCAACCAAACAACGAACGCCTGACACAAGTTACAAAAGACCAATCAGAAATTGAACTTCCTACAATCAGGCGAATGCGCAGCGGCGTCCAGTAGGAATGCCCGTACACTAATAAAAACGCGGTGATTTTGATTAATGAAGGTTTCCGGAAGCGAACTGAATGTTTTTTCTTGGTCGATTTCTGGGGTTGCTACATGGTATATTAGTTTAGAACGACCGATGATGGATATAACCTTCTATTGCTCAAGGTTCGTAATTTGAAAGTACGAGAAGCGGGGCGCGACAAGGTCGAAGAAGGCACCCGTGAAGGCAATGTTGAAATCACTGAACGGACACGCAAATAACTTTCACATGGAAAATGGCGGTGAACGGCGTATGCACTTTTTGGCCCACAGTGTAGAATGGAACCGAATAGTTTGTCCTAGCTATTTGTAAATCCCTCTGTTCGTATACCTTGTAGCGTTCAAAGGAACAATGATACAGTACGCGTCCCAAGACTATACACAATGAGGCGAACCCGGTATCAAATAAACAGAGTCAACCTAAATTTGGGATGGGCAGAATACTAGCAATTCTATCGGGTGAACTGACACGGAACAATCTCTGAACTGAACAGCCAATAGGCCGTGTTGCAAAGACAATAACAACATACAGGAAACTGTTTCGAGGATAAAACAGTGAAACAAGAAGCTGTACCAAGGAGACGAGTAAAAGCTTCAATCTATAGTAGATTTGGAAATGACAAATACAATGTTACGGAGTCCTAAACATTTGCTTTCATGACGGAACAACCGTGCGGTCAAAAAATGATTGCAGCCACGTTCTTGCGTGATGAGAACTTTGCTCTGTCCGAGGTATCCAGTGGCCTTTTAGAGAATGTGTAGCCTAGTATGTTCAAGTCGTATGGCAAAAGATGACACAACTATGTCATCCTGTCGCGAAACTGGTGAACAAATGGCCGTGCGATCTATTTTGACCGCAAGTCAGTTCATCGAAGCCTTAGCGCTGGCGTCCTTTATCGACAATAATTTGACTGGTATATGGGTGAACTGTGATGAGGCATGAGTGTCACTTGACACAAAGTGAACCCAACACACTGACATATCACATACTGCGGTTCAAACAGAACAGGCAACCATCGTTAAACCGCATAGCTCACTGTGCGCGGAAATGAATAGCCTATGCGGTTCGGTACAAACGGCCTCTTGGAGTTCTGACACGGTGTCGTCTACGCGCCTACCGGTGAGACGTAGGGAATGCGATGGCATGCAAACTGAGCTTCCGTAGAACTATTTTCCTTGACGTGATTGGTATGAATCGGCTCCTGATATAGCTGATTTGGTTGCTGGGGCGGTGTAAGCGCGCTGCACGGTATTCGCGTGGTGCCTAGTTCCCAATTTTACTAAAGTACAATCGTTCATGGTAGCCCATGTTCGAATTAGCCCTTATCCGTAACACTACGCCGAAATATCTACGGGTCTCTGACTTGATGTCAAGGTGACATCTGAAAGTCGCTGAATCAGCCTGTAGTTGACAGAGCAGAATGTGGAGAAACTAACGGCAGTACCACTAACAGAATCACCAAATGCTCCTGAAATCAGCAGATAACTAGGCTCCCAAGGGACCATAAGGAGGGGAACACAGGCCATACCGTGACCTCGAGGTACACAGTCCACATTTTGCAGTCAGAAATGGCCAGTAAGAATCACATTATTAGAAGCCACAGCAGAAAAGAAGCACGTTGTGTGCTGAATGCCGTGTTTTCCTTCCTGGACAGAACAGTGCAAACGATCGTCAAATATTACATCGCATGTCCTATGTTTCACTTCACAATGGACAGATTGGATACATGAATCGAATCGCGACGTGCTAGTGGAGTTTTCAGTAAGCACCATGTCACTGAGCATCTTTTGGCAGATGTGTTCAGAACAGGGGCACAATGACGATGGGTCGATTTTGAGATTTCAAAAAAAGATAGGTTTCGATGATAAAGTGACTAGACGCGGGATCGGAATGCGTGCTCCATATTCGGAGCTTTTACTGCGAACTGTAGATTAGGGTACATGCTATTGACAGACAACGAATGCCATTGAAGGACTGTCATGGCTGTGCACGTACGTCCAAACCAAACACGAGAGTATCAAGTCTTTAGTGTTATCTTGATTCTCTTGGGAAACGATTGCGTAGCGTGAAGAGGTTCGCCAAATACAGATTTTGTCAATTTTTCCCACTGGTCGTCAAGACAACCTATTGCGAAAGCAGGGGGAAGCGTTTGACTTTATCGTACAGGTCACGATCATAAGTCATATGTATGGCGGCCTGATTTTAAGTTTGTGGTGTGTAACATGAGTTGGTCTTATACAATACTTGGAGCGAACTCAAAAAGTGAATTACCACTCCTGCTGCGAGACTTATACTCAACGTTGGGTTTCGCAACTGTGTACGGTAACAGAGTGTTCTAAGTGAATGTGTGAAAACGAATAAACCTCGCAAAAGTTTGGACCTTCCCTGTAGTAGCCAGAATACGCACGTGTTCAGAAAAAACGCCCGGGAATAAGATGCGTTCCAAATAGATTGTCAAAGTCACCATTTCAAACTGGCCCTCTATCGAGCTCAAGATTTTCAGCAAGGTCATTCGGTCTATCCTTCTCCAAAGTACCTCAATCACATTCCAGTGCACAGTCGGTTGTTCCTTCTGCTTGTTATAACGGCATTCTCTATGGGAACATCCATCTGACCTTCCCAGACTCCTCCAGATTCTGAGTGAACAAATGGTTCTGGATATCCACCATGATCAACAGACAACTCAACCTCTAACGAAAGACGCATGCCCGATTATTTGCTGCAATAATAATAAAGAATAATTCAACCCAAATAAGTTCTGTAGATGGGTACAAAATGGACCACACTTACGATTAACGACTGTTGAACACGTGGTCATTCGTGATTACTCGATGGTGAAAAGTCGGCTTGCAAACCTGCAACGAGCTCAGCGCACCTACAACGACACGGACTTCAAAACGTATACATATAAAGGAAATACCTCTAACACACCAAATCTTCGAAATATTTGTGCGTGTGTGTTACTGAGTCCCTCATGGAATTTCGGCACCCACCCTAATACTGACAGTCAGCAGAGTTGTGTCCCCCTCGGTTCAAAAAGAGAGGATTCCGCAGATGCACACATTCAATCCTCTAAGCTATTACAGCACAATGGCGGGTGTGCGTGAAGAGAACTAGCATGGTGTTAAATCAACGACAATCGGTCCCTACATTGTAAACAAACATCCAGTACGTATGAGAGATAACCCCCTAACAAGGTTCGGTTGTTCCTAACCAGTGGAGCAGGGAGCAAGCACTACTGATGCTGTTTCATGACTCGCTGTCTACGGAGCGAGGTAGATGCTTGTTCGCACACAAGCCAAACCACATGCGGTCAATTGCGATTAGTACGGAAACAAGGGAGGAACGTTAATATCACAAACAACGGAGCCTAGTGTATGGTCTCTCAACGGGGCAAACGCAGCTGTGTGCTGGTGAAATGATCTGCACGGAAAAGGAAACTAAGATTAAAATGTCCATATGAAATTTACCCACCTTCCGTGATAGAAGCATCATGCACTGGTTGAAGTGATGATGTTCCAGTACAGAAGTCGAATACAGTTGGACCAGTGGGGACATTGTCTTGACTTGGAATTGATTGTCTGTACCACGATGATCCAAATCGTGAGATAGACAAGCTACCATCAGAGCGAGACACTCAAGATCTGTGAACAGGGAATGAAGATCTGCATTCTGAAAAAGAATGAGGAAAAAAGAGTGACCGAGATGGGTAGTCGCCAATATCCAGGTTCCAAACAACAGGCCACTAGCAAAAGTTTACAGGTGGAGAAACAATAGTTGTATGTTGGCCTACTCGAGTTCACGTAGCCTAGTGAGGTGTGAATTATAAATTTATCATGTGTGCTGTGCGGAAAGATGTGGAGAAATTACATGTTATGTTAGCTGGGATTGATAGCATTTTTCGAGTGTTTCGCCACTAATTGAGGTGACACCTACAATGCGGCTAGTATTTATTCCCAACCTGTAAAACACTTCAATCTGATTGGTGTAGCATCACAGAAAAATATCTGAATACCCTGAATCCCGGCCACTCTGACGCATAAGACGGCCTTCAGACAGCAAAATCGAATGGATAAGCGTTATACTGACTCAAGTCCAACATGAATTTCACGTTAATAGCATCTGGTTAGCAAATGAGTGTTAAAATCCACCGCCAGTTTGTTTAGCAAGCGGCTAAGGCAACAAGTTGTTCGCGGTCATGGTGCATAAAGCATGAAATCTTTGGCGAACTACCATTTTCCTCGAATATTTTCTGTTCTATCTCGACGCAGACCAAAAATCCGAAATGCAGATAGTCAAACAGATAATTGGATTCAACAGGCACACGAATCATCGCTCTCAACTTTCAGGAGGGGACTACTGCTGAATTCCATATTGCTAACAATCCAATCAAAAGTACGAGAAATGCCAAATTCCGGTGGGCAGGAATAAATGTCGATGTATCTGCTCCTCGAAAGCTGTACTTTTTCACGACTTAGTCGAACCTCCGGGCATGGCGTGCACTACAACTGAAAAAAGCTACATCGCACTTCAGTCATACATATTAATCTTGATGTGATAACCCAGCTGCATCTAGCATTCTGTTCTAAGATGCAAGGATCAGTTCCCAATTACGATGTTCCGGGTTCAAAGTCTGACACGACCACGAATATGTACCATTCATGAGCTATAAAAACAGCAGAACTTGAACCCAGTGCTCCGTATTGTTTGGTGTGCTCAAATTAGATGTTACCGGGAGTAATTTTAAAGGCTAGGAAACCATTCATCACAACTTAAACTTCCTCCGTTAAGACAGGACCGTATAAGCAAGGCAGGGGCCACTCTAAGTATCAGAGTTTGAAATGATCCAAGTGATTAAAAACTTCGGAAATAATATCTGGAATCAAGCAACGTCGCATCGAACGCACACGAAATTGTCTTGCAGTTTTCATGCACATACATTGTTACATTCAATAACCGTTTGACTTTTGAGCAAAATCATAATGACTCCCGGGAGCGGTCACTGCGTGTTATGGCAGGCAATGAATCGCGCAAGGCTTTCTGTGAACACAACTAACTTGAATAGAAAATACCATAGAGTAACAATGTGAAACACCGTGTAAAAGCCCAATGCACTCCATCATTCAAACACACGTTTTCTTCCGTCTCTTTCTATGCTCCCCGTATGTGTGCATATTTATTCGCTTGATCCACCCTAATCCTCTTCTGTATGGGTAAAGCCCGGTATCTTATTTTGCCGCTTTACATAAACATAGAGTAGCTATTGTAATGCGAACAGGTGAGCTGCACCCTAATCATCGATCACCACTTCGATAACAGGTCCACTGAAGCAAATAACGGAACAATAATAAATTGCCTGCCAATCTTGTTTTGACTATTGTCACACGCTATCATGGAAAATAAAGCTGTATGCGAAAGCGCTGGGGATGCTACCTACATATTTGGTCAAGCCGCACATAGCCAAGCTAACGATCCTAATACAGGTGATGTGTGCTGCATGCCGACAGATGTATTTTGTAGTAGTTGTTGTAGTAGTAGTTGATCATCACGCAATTCTAAATAAGCTAATGCAGCCTATTAGTCGTCATTCTTGCAGACAGTCCGATAATACTGAAGAATTTTGTTCGTGAGATTATTATTATTGAAGTTATCCACCTGCAATCAACATGCAGTTTGAATCGTTCGGTGCTCAACTAACATGCCACTAGAAGAAAGCACAAGGACTGGGATACTGCCAGGTTGCCTAGGTCCAAACAGGGGAAGTCGAAAGACAGAGGTCAGGTTCGAACCACGGACCTTCCGGTTAGTAAACATGCACTCCAACCACTGAGCTACAGTACTTATCCACCCTTTCGGAATAAAAATCACTTTCTGTTTGGACACGCACTTTTCATGAAATGTCTATTGGGTTTCATCATCAATTGCCAGGAAAACAAAATTGAGAAGAGTTCGGCGCGAAAATGATTGGACTTGGCACATAACAACCTCCTAATAGTTCTACTGGGGTGACACATACCGCATATCGGATGGAACTTTTCCTTCACTGTGAGATATCTCAGTGGTTTCAGTGAAAATCTACAAACCGAAAAGTCCGTGGTTCGAACCCGACACATGCGTCACGGTTTCCCCTGTCTAGTCTTGGGCAGTCTCCTAGCCCTGACGCTTTGTTCGGGTGGCATCGAAAGGTTTCTACAGCTGGACGCTTTCTATATCTCGTCCATGTTGATGCTGGCGATAGTCGACGGAGAGCAAAGCTTGGAGACTGTTCAAAGCTTTACAGCATTACAGTAATTAGATTAAAAGGGTTAATTACTTGTTTCGGGCGAGCGAACAGAAGCACGTTAATGTGATTTTTCATTTCATGATTCATTTGTCTTCATTGCAGCCATGGCGCAGCTCCGAAAATACCATCAAGGAACGGAACTGAGGGTACACAGTTGCCGCAGCTCGTAAATAAATAAACAACATAGTCCTCACATGAGCTCGCTGCATCACATGTTTCGGTAAATTCAGCAGGGAAAAAGTTGTTAGGGGTGTTTCTAACCAGTATTTCGCAACAAAAGAAATAGCCTAACAATTTCACATCAGTCACGTTGTGTTGCATTTCTTGTTTTTGCTGCGTCACTCACTGAAGCAATAGCAGATCAGTTTACCCCCCCCCCTCGCGGTTGTTTCGAACACTCAGCGTGTCCAAATGTTCCCTTTATACGAACGGTAGTTCTCCCGCAGCCGGTTGAGCTTCTGACATGTACCAGTGTCAAGCGACACAATCACCGTTTAAAAACAGCAGGATTATCAGGAGGTCGAACATCACCCTTGACTTCTGAAACCTCGGTTGGGTTAGTATCCGACTAGTCATCCCGTAAACTTAATTCGCATTCTGTTAGAGGGTACGAGACAATACTCGTTGACTAGGGTGACAGGAGGCAATGACAGTCATACAGGCTCATGTCTGTTAGTGCAACGTACTACAGCAAAGGCGAAATATCCGACTACTAGTTCATATAAGTTGATAAAACAGAAATTTTACTTGCTTGGTGTAAATGAAGTGTCCAAGAGGTTTCAAGAGTCTGTGGAGCTACATGACTGGGGAGTCCTAACTGGCGGACCAATCGATCGAAACAACCAAGGTGTGTTACTGGATCGTCGTTCGGGTTGTCGGGTTTACCACTCACGTCACTCAAGCGCGAACATGTTCAACTGTTCAGACTTGAAAATTCAGAAGCGTCCAGCGTGCTCTGGCGGATAACACGCTTGCCTTGCATGTCAGATGTGCGGAGTTCAAACTCTTCCACGCCCAAGGATATGCACTTCTTATGAACTCTAATAAGAGCGAAATTCGAGTCCAGTGCTTCTCTCCTTTGGTATGAACCCACCAAAATCATTGCGCCAGGACATCAGGATGACTGTTCAAACGAGTAATGCGACCGTGTATTCAACAAATCCCACAACCAGTCAATTAAAGGAATAGTCGAGAGTACTCCACCGATGTCTGTACGATACACACAGAGCTCTTTAGCCTTTCTTTGGGCTTGTCTGCAGATGCAGCAACTTGTACAAAGACGGCAGTGCTGAATGCTACTAACCACGGTCAGTACGACCCCACCAAAGTTCTATGCTCAGCTTGAAAACAGCATGTATCCAAAGTTGGACGGTGGATTTTTTGACATTTTCGGAATATCCGAACTCCGGGTAGTTAAAAATGAAGATGAACTGAAAATCACGAGTGGACACATCTAAGGCTGGGAGTTTCCAAAGAGAACCTGTTGAGCTGCAGAGTTGTTGTCAAATGAACAATACCATCACAACGACACCGAATGGTTCGAATGCGACGTGCATATCTGCCTACGGCCTATATCTAGGTCTTCGCAGCACCAGCTGATCGATAAGACGAATCCAGAAAAGTCGGATCCAATTATGCACCAGAGCTCTCGTATATTGCTGTGGTGTAAAGATGCCTTAGCGGCTACACCCTAGTCTTAAGCTAACTGTTGTGATCAGTCAGTTTATTGCCAGAGCGTGAAAACATACGTGTAAAAAAACGTAGAGTAAAAACAGTAGCTTGTGGTCTAATGAGGATAGGTCACTCGTAGTTTAGTTGTGGAATGACGTATGCTCTGTATTCACACTAAATCCGAAAGCCCAAGGAATGACGAGAAGTGTCAGGTAAACTGACACTGTAAATGAGTGGAAGATAGAGGTATCATTCACTGTCAGTGGCTCAGGCCACACATCAGCCATCCTGTCTACTATTCGCTGCCATGTCAGTACACGTGTCTCGATTTCACGCTGAGCTACTGTGCTCGGTGTGCCTCCAACCTCGTTTTGCTGGACGTACCCGAGTGACAAAAAGAAGGATAACTGACAGGTATATTGTGTCGCGCGTCGATCAAACTGCCAATATATGTAAGGAATGTCGTGATTTTTGTTTTATGGTAAAATTTCGTCTGTGAACAATACGCTGGTCTGGTGGTAAATTTACGACAATGTATCGGCAACGATCTATCAATAGCCTGTCGTCTGGTCATAAATAGGACAACTGCGTTCACCCGCGTGAAACCGTCTGTGTATTTCTACAACGTAATGTGGTGATAAACAACAAAATTTAGTCGTATTGGGACAGTGAATTTTCCCGTCGTTCTGCTGTAGAAACCTAACTGCCTCGTTAGGCCAATTCGATATACAATCAGGAAATTTTCCTACGCGCTGGACCAATCACAAAAGCCACTGAGAAGAGTTGATTCAATAAGTCCGTGTAGATGCTTTCATATATATAAGGTATGAGGCCGCCGTGTCGACTGACAGTTAGCCAGGGCTTCAGTTACAGAGGAACTGTGACCAGGTACAAAATTCTATGTCCTCTACGAAGTGAAACCCCGACAAGGACAGTGGTTAGGTAGTAGATGGGATCAGTCACGTAAATTTACCGCGCGGGCGACATTCATGAGTGCTGACTTTGTTTCAAAAGTGTCAACGATAGTGGTCTTTTCTGACTGGTGCATCTTAATTTGTTTAAGAGGCATCTGAAGAATTGGCACACAGGCTCCAATGCTTAGATTTGTGTCCCCAGTTTAGTAAAACTAACGTAAAAAGAAACCAGACAAGACAGGTCTGAAACGACAAAGCCGGAGTATAATGCTGTAAGCGTGAAATCTCAATACATTGCAGCTATTCGATCTTGGAGAGACCACCAGAACGATCGACTTCTCTTACGTGGTGGTCCACACTGTAGGGCGCTTGGTACAGAAATGTGCCTCAAAGGACGAGTTAACTATGATCTTCCCCGAAGTCCTTCGAGGGCAGAAACCCGTATTTACGCTGTTTTAAAGTACGACGAAAAACAATGCCGTTCTCGGCAAACGGTAACCGGCCATAGGTAGAACATTTTCTGGTCAGCTTAAATCGCAGTGTAGGATGTACTCCTTCAGTGAAATACCTGTTTCATCGAAGACCCGTCTGCGTCGCCTGTTTCAGCCGGTTCAAATTTTATTCTGACATTAGTGGTCCGGGGCCTGATGATATCTTGAATCCTCCATCCCACGTGACCAAGCCTCGCAGCCGTACAACAATACGATTCGTATCGTAGTTGGACAAATGCGTCCTTTAAGACCCGGTGGTATACTTTCTCGACACAAATCGACAAACACAACTCTGGTCTTTCATATTCGTCTGTCACACTACCATCATACGACTTTCGAGACATATACAGTGTCACGCCCTGAACTGTTAGACGCATATTCGCAATTACAAGCCATAAGACTGGACGGACTTGGTCAGCTTTCCTAGTAAGGTTGGCGCTTCAAAAATATCGCTTGCATATTTCGGATCGTCTCCACTAGCATAAAATCCGAAAACCGTGAGATCTCAGATCCTCTAGGGTTGGCTTCATTAACTCATCGATGAGGAAGAACATGAATTAAGACGGTAAATTTCTTTCCGGGAGCTACTGCTTGTAGGAAAGCTTTCGGGAAGCTCCTCGTACACTCCAACGCCAGCACACGTATGCGAATACAGAAGTATGCGATATTCTGCATCAGAATCTGTTGCACAAGCGTGCTGAAAAAAAGAAGAGGTCCACAGAATCTAACACACCCTTCAGTTCAAGAAAAACCAAAATTGAAGTGAGCATATACGCGTGTTGTTGCTCTAACAGTTGACGAGGCATGAGGATGTAGTCCGCACAGAATATCCGGCGGGAATCCCGCTGGGTGTTTTAGGTTGTCTTTACACGCTTTCCATGAGGAAGTAAAATACGCGATGCAGATAACACTGGTCATGGTAACACCTCTGTGATTATCACACACATTATAAGGACGTCTATTGAAGATGGACACCACTACTAACTACCCTGATAAGAGCAATTTAGCTAGCGCCGACTGAGAACTTCATCTCCATCCTTATACAAAATGGGTAGTTCATCAGAACCAGAAGCTCAGCGACGATTAATGGAGAAAAGACATTCGCGTAATTTCGAAGCCACAGGAGTTATCGATCTCAATGTTCAAGACACCGATTTGAGTCCAGAAACCGGGTGATGACGTATATTTTGATAGGTAATGCACACATTCCCAGAGTTTATCGTTTCCTCCATTTATTCAGTTTTCCAAACCTATTAAGCTTAGTGATCCGCACAGATGTTCTTTTTCACTTGACGACTGACCATTATCCGGGTAGTATTACCATTGAGAATACGTGTTTGAACTTCAAGCAAGTGTATAGCTTTACTGGAGACCCAAAAATTGCGCTGTCCACAAGCGCTAATTATCCTCCACGGTTACGGATAGTAATTCCGAGTAAGGATCCCATATGAACTGTCCAGAGAAGACTGAAATGGGTGCTTTTGGGAAGTCCGCTTCACATTGGGGTCGTACAACTTCCTAATGGCCCGGTAGGAATGTACATCTTGGGCGCCGCTTGGAAGTGCAACGTGATTGAGCAACGAACAAGCGCCTGATCCGAATCCACATCCTTTTTCCAGAACGAGCGACAGTCAGTGGTTGATAAAGCCCCGATGGATGTTGGCTAGCATGAGGGAAGCACCAGGTGGCTATGCGGTTTCGGTTGTTTCGGAAGTTGTTACTTCACAGGAACAGGGCGTGGACAGCTAACAACTGCAGTAGTCATCGTTTTCGAAGAAACTTGGTGACAACCGGGCAACCCGATTACGACGGTCTGAATTTCGCTATAAAGGCACCAGTTGAAGAGCGCTGTCATAAAACATTGATAAATATAAGGAGCTGACTTCGCTGAGTTCAGTACTGTCACAATGTACTCGTACACTATAAGGGTATCACCGGATTGCAATAAAAAGATGGACCAGTTACCAGTTACATACTGTGGATCCACAAAGCGGTTGCGACAAGAGGTAAACCAGGAACGAAGCACATTTTCTTACTCATTATTTGGTCGAATTACGGGCTAATAATCGTATACTTTACACTTTGCCTTCATTCACCAATTAGATAAGCCGTGAGCGTGAACGTCTACGCCTGAGACCGAAGGTGAGCCCCTCACAGGTTAAACGGTTTCCAGTAAGGAACATTATATATCGGAAAACAGGATTTTCAACGTCTGAACTAGGACTGTTGACTCGAGCTTTCGGTTAACACAAAGGTATCACCGACACCCGCTAAAGAGGCTTGGGTCCTCCATGAGGAGGACCAATTCAGGACCAATTCAGGAAAGTTATATTATCAGAAAAGAAGTCAGTAGATAAATTGGATTAAATTCCCACGACCTCAAAGATTCCAATTCATTTGATCGATTTCCAGGTAACTGAGTAAGTGTATGTAAGCTTGTCCTCTAAGCCAAACTGTTTTCTTGCACACGTTCCAGCACAAGTCTAAGTGAGATCAGCAGTACTTAGCGGTGCGTCACGATTCCATTCCCTAGCGTTTTCCCGTTCTTGTACAGTTTCCCCGTGTTTCCCAGCAAAATAACTCCGCGCCCGAGTAGGTCCTTCTCACAGAAGGATATACTCTCAATATACGTGCTCAAAAACATTCGTTAACTAAAACGAACATGGAGTATTGAATTCCGAAAGTATCAACAGACAGCTAAAGTTATATTAACCCAAAGTATGTGAAACGGCTTAAGCCAGCTGACCTCATAAGAAGAAACGAGATCGTTGAGGAAACATTTTAGAATTTTCTGAAGGCATGTCTTCAAGGCGGTGACGCTATGGTTGAAAAATGACCGGCGGTCACAAAACCCCACTGCAGAAAGTGACTCATAGCAAACTCACCCACCTAAAGTGTTCCTTATACTTAGGTTCGACCTAATTATAACTATCACTTTGAGCAATTGGCACGCCAAAAAACTAGCTCATTAAACTGATGTCTTGAAAACTCTACCAATCGAAGTCAGTAATCGTTTGCTTTTCATATTTCCACACAGCACACATTTACTTACTAACAGCACTGCGAACATGGTTTGCGCAACGCTGAACGCGTGACGCCAGTTGTGATATGTAACTTCTCGATAGTTCTTCTTGACCGATAAAATCCACCGACACAGACGAAGCATATCAAGCTTGAATACGTTCACGAAATTCAGGTCCAGGAACATGCGAACACATGCCTTCAGTGTTGCCTCATCGGACATTCTGTAGGACGAAAAAAATAGATAGGCAACACAGAGCCAAGAGAATGGATAAACGAAGATACCCAAGCAAACATGCGGAATAGGTGCACTACATGAATTACTTTGACCTGGTTTCAAGAACAATGTGAGGATGATCAAGACAGCGAATCCTCGGTAAGAACCAAAAGTATTTGATCGATATGTCAAACAACGGATGAGCTGAAACCGGTGCAGTAGTTTCGATTACGCAACCAAGTTACCGTACAAGTCTAGCTGATCGGGATAATACATTACAGCGAAATGTTGAGGACAACAAAGTCCCGTTTCCAAGAGGGGGGCGTTTACAGCAAAAAGTGCTCAAACTGTCCGTTGTCGACAAAATTCCGGGCAGTTGGGATAAGTGTTGTTGAATGTCCATCGGACTGTAGCAAACTAAGAAAGCTACTCAGCAACTGCGCCTCACGCTTTAATTTGGAGGGGCCGTGTAGACCTCCAGTTCGTCTGAGTTAAGTTCGGTCGAAAAAATAGGGTGTGTGGACTATATGAAATGAGTAGAAAAATCCTTTTGCGACGTAGATTAATACGTCGTTAAGTACACGTCATGGGAGCCCGGGAAGGGCGACACATCACCCCAAGATGATATACAGGAAAATCCACCTACATATGCCACCTCATTGTAGATACCACTTCTGATAGGCTCCGATAAATTCCTGAAGTGCCCCCGGGGAGACTGAGTGAGGGCACCAGACTAAAACACGTCCCATATTATCCACTTTCCGGGCCAGCCACTTCGACCGGTATCACTAGTGAACGGCATGTCCAGAGTTGACTTTACTCACTGGTACGAAGATGGACAACCTGGAAGGTTACTCTTCAAAATTTGGCTCCTTTATCTAAAGTGTGTCCCATAGGTTTCCGACCGGATACAACAGAAACTAAAAGCGCGCACATAATCTTGAATCATATGCTACACTGCGACAACAGGATGCAAGTACGCGTGGAAAGGTCTTTCCTTGACAAACTGCTTTGTTCCTGTTTAGTAAGCATGTTCCGTTAGGATTATGTGTCAGAACCGTAATGTCGGTTCTGAACTGCAACAGAAACCGGAAACCTAACAATCACAAATGAGCGTACACCTTAATAAATTTCAACAAACCTAGTCAGCGCAACAAGTTGCCGAGCTGTGCGAATCCAAAAATCTGAAAGCTCACCTGATATCTGTGAAGGAAAATCTATCCAGATTGTAGAATCTGGTAGAAGGAATCAGTGAATTAGCTAGACAGGCTGCCTCGGATTTCGGTGCTGTCGCGTGATAGGATAAAACATCCAACAGGATCCGCTGTTTCGCCACCAAACGCATAACACGGTCGTACATTTGACGGTTGGCCAAACCCAAGCCAGCAAAAAGTGCGAACGCTTCAAATAGGCACTCGTCTGCGTGGGAGAATGCACTCGACCAATCTGATGGCGATGGACGGAACCCATGGCGAGTGCCGTAGGAGATAGCCGGATCGTACGATTCTGGTTGGTCTGGGAAGCGCCAATCTTTAGCGCACTTATTCACAACAAAACAGACGGCCAACACACGGCCATCCGAGTGTTTGATGGGCATACAGAGTAGCGACTGAGCTCTCCAAATCGGATCAACGGTGAGTTCGCTCTAGTGCGGAAGAATAACAAGCAGTGATGATGCGGTG
Organism: Opisthorchis viverrini; assembly: GCF_000715545.1. Classification (NCBI taxonomy): domain Eukaryota; kingdom Metazoa; phylum Platyhelminthes; class Trematoda; order Opisthorchiida; family Opisthorchiidae; genus Opisthorchis; species Opisthorchis viverrini. The sequence goes on along the minus strand of NW_008752082.1, from coordinate 166,584 downwards.
AACATGATCGCACAGCGCTGGCAGTTGGACGCGAAGCAATCAAAGAGCTTGGTCTGTATGGTGTTAAAATGCATTTCAAGACAAACAACGCCACAGCCAGGTACCTTATCGTACATGAAGTTAGAGTGCTCAAAGAAAACATAATGAATTACACACAGATGTCCAATGATTGTGATGCCGTTTACAAAGGCCCAACAAGCCGTCAGTTCAAAATCGTCAAAAAACACGATTCAAACCAGCTGACAAAGCCGGTTCAGAGGGGGGCTCGAGAGTGACTCATCCCACGTGCCCTGGTTGAGTCACGCTGTTTGGTATACAAAACCTACTGCAACTATACCCGAGGCAATCGCGTGGAGTGCCTACACGTTGCGTCTAGGTTGTTGCTGTGTAAAGAGCAATGATGCTAAGTAAATCGAGACGAGAGAATCAACTTTTCCCCTGTTTAGATGGCTCATCATTAAGTCTGGATCAACTGAAACATCACGACAAAGACCGTACAATAGAATCAGCAAACGAAACCATACAACACCTCACATGTAAACAAGCACACACGGTTGTGCGAACCGGATGAAGCTGTCCTCAGCTGACCTGTGTTTGAAACGGACATCCAACTGAGTTAATCTGTCGTTGATTTGACTTCGTTGCAATATTCTTATTGGAGACCAACAACTGTGAAGTAGCCGAAAGGTGGAACGAGTGTACACGCCTTGATCCACTTTGCACTTCGAGAAACTTTTCGCTACGAACAACATGCACAAAACACAAGCTGTTTGAAGGCATCCGAAGCATCTGTGGCTTGGGTTCTGTTAACTTTCCAATCTCACCCGTTCTCGCAATGCTCCTCCTCCCGTGGTCCTCTCTGCAACGAGCGTCCAGCCCGGCATTTGGTTTACTTGCTCACCTAAACGCGTTCGTCACCTGGTCTACTCGGCTTGTCCCAAAATAAATCCTCAGGTATGCACATCACCCATAAAAAACCATATTTGTCCTACAGATGACGACTGGAGTTAATTCCACTTGCCATCACACACATCTACATAGTAGTGACTACCGAAACCAAATATCTTTTTGGCTGCAGCCTATCGCTACAAACCTGGTCGTATGGCTGATCTCATATACGCCCACTGGACAGGTCAAATCGGAGATGAAAGTTCTGGTCAGACTTTTTCGGAAACCAGCGGAACCTCGCCTGTCTACTTTGGATGGATGATCTAATTACAGAGGGGCGGATGGTCTAGCACTAATTTGACGTGCACCAATATATGGCCGTAACAGAAATGGGGTCGTTAGACAGGGACGGTGCAAAAATATCACACAAATCCTTTGATCTTTGGTCAAATTGGTCGGATGAGTTTCCTCAGCTCATACCACCGTAGCGAACAACAAGGCGATGTTTGGCTGCACACACCCGTGAAACATCGGCTCCATGTTCGACTTCACACCATACTTGCTGAATCGTAATCAGGAAGGGCTTTATTAACCACAGAATTTTCAAACACCAGTGCCAATCCGAATGCAGAACAGAAAGGTATTTTGATTAAATTTTGCGACGATGACGTAAATATCATAATCCAGTCTGACCAGTGTTAAACACTAATGATGAAAACATGGAACAAAGACTTCCATGCGCCGGAAATCATTTTACTGCAACACGGTTATTTTACCGACGTCACGGATTCCGTGCAACTGACTACGACTCACAGACACATTTGTTCGCCTGATAACAACAAATAGATTCAAACCACACCAAATCCTACATGTCTCAACCCCGTTAGACGGCCTTTTACGGAGATTTTGCTCTCAGCAATACATCCAAAGAAAAATCTCAGGTCTTCATGTGTATTAGTATTCTTCTAAACCACGAAACAAAGGTCTCCAATTTGTATTATCTGTGGAAGCCTCCATTAAATTATCGCGTTACTGTCCTACTCTAATGTAGCTTTATATTGCTCTTCGGTGACACCTTATCACACTGACGTGTATGTAGGTGAGTACTCCTCGGCAATCGATAGTTCGGCATAAGCAATACATTGCCTAACCAAAACAGCTTCTGGTGCTGGACACATTCTTCGATAGAAGTCACCGCCGCACAACCGAAAACTCGCTTTCTAATTCCCTGTTTGCGAATTCACCGACAACAGCCCACACGAGCGACGGTTCTGAGACCACCGGTCGAACACCTGAAGACGTCTCAATTCCGCTGCTCAATCAGGACTACTACAGCCCTACTACAAAACAGCCCGTACTGCAGTCTGATACATACGTTCCTTGAGGTTAGGAATATACCGCTTCTACGCAATAGGTGTTCCGAATTAGCGAGTCAATGTCCAGAAATCTCAGAATACGGGAACTTATTGTGTTCACAAACTTCCGGGGAGTTCCTTGATGGGCGAGTGTGTCAAGGAGAACAGACGGGCAAGGAGAGTCGAATGCGTCTTGGAAATTCGGGAATACGAAGGTTTTAGGTCATTTGTATTTATGACATTATTCTAGAACCTGACGGAGTGTGAAGATTTGGACAACGCAACCCCTACCAGGTCGGAATTCCGCTTGCTGCTGTCGAGTAAGTTTCACGTGCTATCGTAAAGCGTCGAAGAACAAGTGATGCCAACAGTCTTGTTACGACCGGGGACAAGCTGATCCCCCTATGATTACCAATCACCACGAGCCCCTTTTTAGAAAATGTGCACTATCACCGACTCTCCCCAGTTGTCTGGGACAGTCTTCTTCTCCCGAATATAAGACAACAGATAAGACGTCACTCCCAATAAGGGTGGGAGGTAATCCGGACCAGAATTTCAGTGGTGTTGGAGAGAACATACGCAATCATAAACCTACGAGGTTGTAGGGGGTTTCAAGCACATCGTCCATAGTTTTACGTCGGCTGTGGGTTCCAGGTGAGTGGCAGTTAGTGGTCATGACAAATGTTGTTCGAAATATTCGGTCAACCGGTCGAAGCTTTCTGCTTTACTCAAGATGGTCGCTCGCTTGTGATCCATGATGGTTCCCAGATTATTAAGACCACGGGATCGATCGGAGGGTGAAAGCAGGCCTCTGAGTCATCATGAGGCATATCCCAGCAGCAGTCGGACTAGTGTTCCAGTTGGGGAGGTATTTGGAGGGGAGCTGTTCGTAAAACCGAACATCACTTCGATTCGACTGATAAACGATGAACCGGCTGCCTATCGGGAGAGGGCATGGTCTGACTGACCACAACTTAGGCCAATTAAAGTAGAATTTTTTGGTTCGCAGTTTCCCAACATCACACAACATTACTAGCAGAATTTTCTGAGGGATTTTGTGGGTACTCTGCAAATATAAAGCTGCAATGGCTGTCTGAGGTTGCCGTACCTTGTGACAAACAACAGGAAGTGCAAATGTTGCCAAAAGACTAGCATGGGACATGCGAATTCACAACACCAATGTTCACTTTTGCTCCTTTCAATTTGTTAATGTTAATGATCCCTTTCGTAGACAACATATCGACCCATAAAGCCATGATTTTTCCCCTATGACCTTCTGTCGTTGCCAACGATGTGGTTTGTGTGGCCATATTGAGCCTAATTACTCGGTGAGTATACTAGTTGCAAGTTCAAATCCTGTCATTGTATTTCCTTACCTCAAGAGCAGTGTAGGCATAGGAAAAACGCTACACGACAAAACAAGGCCGCGACAGACACCCTCACCGGAATTCTTCCTCGGTTGCATATCATCATTCAGCTGCAGCACCCTTCCGGTGCCTAGCTGCCACGCCACCTGAAGGAAGCACGAGGGCTGGGATACTGCCAAGTTGCCCAAGCCTAGACAGGGGAAGTCGACTGGCGGGGGCCGGGTTCGAACCACGGACCTTCCGGTCAGTAAATTCGCACTCTAACCACTTGAACCATCTCGTCCTCGGTTGCAGAATGAGAACCACACTAGATGTCTGGTCCCCCCAAAAAGAACCAGGTGAAAACAATTCCAAGATGGAGAAGCAGCTTGGTCAACACAACAGAGCAAAACCAAGGAGTATTGTCCACACGCTAATAAAAAAGCTGGATGCTTGGAAGAATATGTGGTCAGCAAGACAGCTCTTTTGCGTAACAGTGACGTAACAAACCATGCGCAAACACAATATGTTGAGCAGGTACAAAGAATTGGATCAACCATTTCGTTGGTATTCCAGTAAGCAAATTTAATTTGCCGACAGTGCCCGCCCAAAATGATGTGTATATCCAGATATTCCACGCAAACTTGGCCATGCACAAGCCACTTAATTGTGAGTGTTTCAAAGAAATCGTATGGATAACAACTTAGTTAACAGGAAAATATATTGGACAGGCCGGACGGAAAAGCTACACACAACCACACAGGCGGGCGTACACTGACATGAACATCCATGTTCCAGATGAATCGCTCCCTATTGTTACCGGCGTAACCGGACAAACAGCCTTTGTTTACGCGTGTTCACGCAGTTACACGTAACAACTTGTGAAGTGATGTTTGCTTACTGAGATAGAGATCTGCGAAGAGCAACCGTCCTCAAACAGGTCGGAGAGTCCCTCACGAGTTTTTGTTGGAGAATGAATGACAACGGTAGACAATGAGTTCATCGATTTTCATCCACCGATCCGCGGTAAATCTACTGGTTCGTCCTCTTCTAGAGTCTAATTCGGCCTTTCAAACTCGCTTTCATTCTGTACAAGGCTGGTACCACCAAATGCACTAGATGATGTTCCATGGGCGGAAATTCGGTTGCCAGTCAAACAGAAGAAACCTTGGGAGGCGATGTTGTTTTCTAGATGTGACTCCAACTCTCACATTGAAATTGCATGTGTTGGTTGGAGCATTATGTGACCCAGCTCTGAGATAAAGATTGTTAGTCTATTGGTTCTGTAATGGCAATAAGGTAAATGATGTGCACCAGTTTCTTACCGCGGCATCGAAAAGCGGATCCGAGAGCGCATTCGGTAAGTTGATTGGCTGGAAATAATGACAAAGGCGATAACATGAAGCGTTGCGTTGATGGCATGAAAGATAACGGTGCAACATTCACACCTTTACCGCTACTTTTATGGATAGTAGATATCATTCAAAGCATCCCTCAATTTTTTGGAAAAGCGCATTTTGACTTCCCTCCCATTTTCACCTAAAGATTTCACTATGGACGTTCTTCACAACTTTGAAACATTTTGGTGACCCCAAAGCAGCTCCTTTGAGGTGTTGACGTCGTTCGACGTATTAAACCGTATTCGAAGTTCCGACGTTTGTATTATATCGATGGCTAGATCGGTGGATGGCCTCTAAGGGTAATACGTACCAATAGATAATTCTTTAGATGCCATGCAACCCGACAGAGGCACGAGGGTACCCATACGTAGACAGGAGCAGTCGAAATGCCATGGGCGGGTTTGAAACACGGACCTTCCCGTCAGTGACTTCGTACCTCATCCACTGAGCTATCTCGATGTGCCCGTAAGAGTACTTCCCAAGTGTGGACTTTCCAACTACGCAGGTTTCGCTGAACACGTAGTCGTGAAAGACGACTTGAGAGTGGAAGAAATAGAAGACAACATTCGTCGTAGCAGATAGTCGACCTAGTTATTCAATGCTCGGCGATACAGCTCAACAGCGGAGCTGCTGTTCAGAAGATTGATCGACACGACTTTCACACTCCATGATACCAGTGGCTACCAGTGCTCTGGAAAAACTAATTAAGTGTCGCGGTGAGAATGCGCGTAGTAACTTGGGTTGGAACGATCGTATAAATCGTATGTTGGACGGGCCTTGGGTATATCAGGGACATTATCTTAGTGAAGAATTCACGGACGAAAAACTGTCCAAATCCAAGCATGAACTTTCTATCCATCTTCACGCACATAATTATAGCTTCCAACCGGATAGCACAGGTTATACCACATGAATATCCCTGTGACTGATTTCATGTAGCGGTTTATCTTGGTGTACCGCCACTATACACAGGCATTATTAGGTCGCTGAACGCATTCCTTCACACTGATAATGGACCGCAATAGGCGAAAACCTGCATACTTAAGGGAAGCCACACAGAAGACGCCCGCCAATTACTCGAATGCTAATCAGTTGGATCTATGGGATTCACAAGATGGGCTCATTCTGAATTACTTACAGTTAAAGGATAGCGTGAAACTATAAGTCTACCCGAATCTCGCAGCTAGAGGACACTTGGACCAGTTCGCATATTTCATGGTTGACCCACTTCTAGCAGAGGAGTAGGTTTCAGACTTACAGTCGTTCCCTCCAAATCACAGTTATACTGTGACAAGTAGGAAGGTGGCCCAATCATCATGACGACTGAATACTGAGAATCTCTTCAGCCGCTCAGCCAAATGTGTAGCTGACGGAAAGCAATGAAGGACTGCTACACCTAGATTTTGCAGATGTTCCATTATCAAAACCCTCTTTAATGGTGAGAAGTTCTAGCTTAACTTATCATCTACTGAACTCCACATTGATGCGCCGAACCAGAATCAATGACAAAGCCAACTCACCTCACCAGTCCGAACAACCTTCATAGCGATTTCAAGTTGTAAAGGGAAACGTGAATTTTCCAGACTGAAACAAAAAGGAATTTAATCTTGAAAGTGAAAGAAGCCACAAGAGCAAACTCCAGGGTTGCCCATCCACCAAAAAGACATGAAACCACAGCTGACGGATGACCGAAGGATTAAAAAACCTAGCCCTCAAGGTAACACCTAAAAAGTTATTTCAAAAAACTGCTCATTCGGTTAGTAAACATGTTAGCAGTTACACCGTTACGGCTCCCGTTATTTCCATGTTTAAAATTCAACAATGTGTGGACTTATGTCGTCGTACACAGTAGTATAGGTATGAAAACATGGAGTCGAACTGCTCGTCTTTGGCAGCCTTTCAGTGCATCGATAGCTGCTAGTCCACAAAAGAAAAACAACTGAAATATCGCCAGGATACACAAGCCTATGTTGCATGTGGCTGTCGAATGGATGGTTATGGTAAACGAAATCAGAAACTTGCTCGACATGTTCTCGATGGATGGTACATAGTACTCTTGTTAGACTATGAAGTTAAGAACTTCTCATAGTAGTGACCGACATTAATGTTGTCCCTAGCACTCAGCTAGACCCAAGTGTGATTAGCTGGGCTGCCAGGAACATGAGGTGAATTACTGAACAGTCTGATGTCAAGTGCGTAGGTCCCGAAGGTAATCTTGCGCACAGCTCAACAGAGTAGTTTTCTATTGTTCTCGCTGCAGCATTAGGATCACGGTTCAGCCTGATTCACCGGATGATAAACTAATGTGCAGTCGATCCGTTCATGGCGCTCAGAACCCCACGCACATTCTCTACAGTTTGGTGGGCACAACTGTGCCACAAGAAGGCAAGTTAGACGGCCGCGCCCGCACAGATTATGCGGAAAATGGAATAGGCCGGTGGAGTGTGGACGACTATCTTACATCCGCGCTCTAAGGGCTACAGTTCACGAGTAAAATCCGGTAGAAAACATTCCATGTCGGACCCCATTTTCACCAGGATGGAACTGCTACCTCGGGGCGAGGGGGGAACCACCAAGATCAATGGAGAAAACAGAATTCTGCCCCTTAAGTGGATGATTCACTTTTATCCCCTCCGAAGAATCTTGTAAAGCTCCTTTTCATTTTTATATGCCTTTGTAATAGAAAACAGCATACATTTTAGTTTTCCACGGCGGAAAGGTTTAGTGCAACCGGATTTGGCAAAAAATAGACTGAAGACTCATCGTTTGTCAGAAGAGTGCGATGAAACCGAAGTCCCAAGTCCGGTTCAGTAGGTCGCCATGGCTATTCGGGATGCCAAACTCAAGACGGGGTTTATCGAGATTGAGGATACTGTTGTTCACATAACCAAAAGCGTTGCTACATCAAATTTGTTACTTGTACGTAGCAGTTGTTGTTCGTGCAGTTACCCGGACTCTGGTCAACAGATCACAAAATTGTCGGCCAACCAACCAACGGAAACCAAGAGAAAACTGAGAAATGGATAAAATCCAATAAACTGAACCGTATTGCATACAAGCCAGATGCTAGAAATGCAGAATGGAGATTGGTCGGCGAGAAAACTGATGGAGTATGTAATACGGAGCGACTGCTGGACTACTAGTGCACGCTTTGATAACTTTTATTAAGGAGGGATCTGTGTCAAAAAAGTGGAGCACCATAAGAAATGACAAAGACGTTAATTAGAGCAACAAGTGACCTACCACCATCCACATCGTCCCAAACCACCATACACATACACGCACATTGCCTCGAAAAGCCGCATCAACGTGCCAGCCCAATTCTGGGACAATTGTTTAATAACTTAACAGTTCACGAATTGAGCAACACACCCACAACACGTGAGAAAGTAAGCCCCATTTGCTAGTGAGAGAATTCAATGAACTACACGCGCACTGCTTTTCTCTTGCAAGTTAGGAGATATGCAAGAACAGACTCATTAGCACACTATCGCGCTTTGGTATCCATGATGTGCCATTTAGAGATACGCCCATGAAGCATATGCAGGACAATAGGCACACGATCGAGAAGCGAAAAGTTTAATATCGCGTAACAAGCACTGGTTGCTTATCCGGAATGCGCACTAAACGTGAAGGTGCAGGACAGGTCAATTTATAACGTGACTTGGTTGCTCTCAACGACTAGCAAATTTATTTGCAACAAAATTTCACAGTAACGACATTTGAACATTTCTAAAAACACACTCCACTAGGACGTTCCTTTAGTCTGCACTTATATTAGTTGCATTATTTAGACTCTTGGCGACAGTTTACAGGATATTTTGGTCAAACTCATTCAGTTCAATTTCAATTGCACTCGTGTCACAAAAAATAGAACTAAAGCACAGAGTACGTGAAATTAACGCGCGTATCAAAGTCCCAGTGCAACAATATGCACCCTACAGTTACCATCCTACTGTGATATTGTCGTTGTGTATTAAGCACATCTTGGAAAGCTGAGCCAGAGTTCGGTTGTATCGAAGGGATAAGTGCACCAAGTTGTTTTCCAACATCTACAAGACCGAATGCCAATAGCAGTATTCTCAACATGCTTGTTGTGTTGTTTGTCATCAGAGCAGCTCGAGCACGAGATAGCTCAGTCGTTAAGGTAGAAAGTTACTGATCGAAGGGTTCGTAGTTCGAATCCAACTCAGGTGTCTCGACAACTCCTGTCTAGGCTTGGGTAACCTGGAAGTATCCCAGCCCTCGTGCTTTCCTCGACTGGCATGGCAGCTAAGCACGGAAAGGGTTTTACAGCTGTACGGCTAGATTCAATTTCAGCAACGCAGCTGGCAAAAATAAACTGTGGTGAAATGGTGTCTCGAAGATGACGGTTTTATAAGTTATAAATTCCTATGAACGAAAAAAAACGACAGAGTGGTCAAGTGTACCGCGAAACTTATTGGCTCACAGCCTTTCAAAACGAAGAACAGTTAAGAAAACCTACCTAATAATAAAGCTGTCCAAGAACTACGTACCGGTATACATGCAAAAACACCCGATGCATAGTATTCTGTGAACAGCTAAGCTGCTATTACCTGAATCTAGAGACTGAGGTAATAAACCGCTTTGAATCAGTACGTAAGATGGGTGGGTCAAAGTATTCGGACACAACAGACTATTAGATCGTCAGACCAAGGATATCAAGAACATTGAAAACGTAATAATATGGCTTGCAGTCTGAACTAAAGTTTCGACATTTCGCGACAAACCACCGTGGACATTGGAGATAGGCCATTAAACAGCAGATTACAAGCAGATGGTCCATTTCGTTTGTCTTCCAGTACTGTTAATGTTTGGGTCCACATAGTATTAAGTCAATAGAAACGTTTTCAAAATTTCATATCAGTTATCCAAAGCAACTTCATAGCTTGTTCAACTTGTTACGATCAAACAGTATTCCAAAAAAACACAAGTCCGATGAATAAGCCAAGTTCTCGTTCACGATTCGCATAACAGTCGACCTCTTCGTTTCTACCCAACACCGAATGTAATTAGTGGCAGATTTCTATGTTATCAGTTAACCCAGTTGCTCTGAAGAAGTTGATAACAGGTAATGGAGAATCAGGGTAGGATTCCGGATAAGGGGCCCAAGAAACGGCGATCACTTCGAAGGAAGGCAGAATGCGCGCAAATTACCCAATCCGATACGCAGAATTAGTGACGATAAAACGGATACGGCACTCAATAGATGCTCTGTAATACGAATGAGTAAAATTCAAGTCCTTTAACAAGGATCAACTGGTTCTCAGTTAATATCCAGAATGTTTGATTGAGTGTCTGAGGGTGTGTGCACCTCGGAATGATTGTGGTAAGGTGGCAACAAATCGCTTCTCCATCCACCTTCGTTTCTTTCTTCACGATAAGACTATAAGGTTGTATGGGGGGGAAAACAACAGTTTGAATACTACTGTTATGCTGTCCATGGTGCAGAAGAGTACGGGACTACACCATTCAGTATGCATAACACCGTGGTGCAGAGTTTCACAAGGTAACGTATAGTCTAGGATATTCGACTTTCGACACTGGATCTAACGGGAACAATAAATAACAGAGTTGGTTGAATTTCCACTTTGTTCAACTGCTTGACCTTACCTCGAATGAATATTTACATTTGACGACTGGCGTAAGACCAAACAGATGTGAGGAACCAGGAGCTTGCGTGCGACTAAACAAGAAGCAGGAGCACAGGGTGTATTTTAACAAACAGCATTTTACTGAACCTAACATTGAGCGATTTTACACCAGGCGGCTATCTTGTGCGCACTTCAGATCACGAATCTTCCCTGAATTCAGTCTCGTCGCTGACGCAATAGTTGGTAACGAAGATACAATCTTTGACATGAAATGCTGTTCATAGGGCTGATGAAAACCTATCAACGGCCCAAAACAGTTTCCATACATCCCAGGCGAGTCCAGACAAATCCGGTCGGTAAGCTTCCATCAGCCATATGTTCTACGTTGACATCAAAAATACACTCAACTGCAAATTGAATCAGTGCCAACGAGAAACTCTCCCTTATTGATACAGGGCTTAAGTTTAAACAGTTTAAACTGGTAAGCAACTGAATGCAGTTCACGGATTTCATAAGATTTCGGTTCAAGTGGAACGCCTACTCGATGAGTTCCAAGAAAGGCACGACCGGACTCGCGCTGTCGAAAAGTTTTCAGCAACTCTATGAGTAGTGTACCACGTCCGAACAATGTATTACAATATCTCGAATATCGTACCAACTGAAGCACAAAAATATTATCCGTTACCTGTCAAGCAGGAATTAATGGATTAACGCGAATGTCTTGCAGGGTCCTGGGGATTCAGTTGGAGAAAGTTTGCGCTCGAGTACGCAATGTCAAACGGGATTTTCATTCTCATTGCATAAAACTCCCAGCACAAAGCAACGATTCCTACCAAAACATCAGAATAATAAATCCCTATGAACGATAGAGATTGAAACTACTGTGCTTAAGACAAACTGTCGAGATACATCACATAAAAAAATAACATTTCACTTATTCGAAACTCGAAAGTGAATAAAGATTCCGCTACATGGAATAAAAGTGGAACTACAGAACTAAGGTGGGTCACTGATTTCCGTGAAAATGGCTGCAAGCTATTTGCATCACGGTATTTGTGAGATATGCGGACAATGCGATTGGCTTTTGGGGTATGACAAAGGAAAAAGTTGAGATGGCGAGAGTGTGTTTCTTTACGCAAAACCACCTCAAGTCCACCAGTGATGATATCCACCGACCTTGAGCTATTTTAGCATTGTAGCTCGGCTTGGTTGGCGCACTAATTAACGCAATCACTGACGGCTTAGTCATTCTGAAATGGTGTCGAAGTCAACCACACAAGGTGGGTTACAGAACACGCGAGACGATGAAAAAATTCACGTAGGCAATCATCCATCAATCGAACACATTATACAACGACCGAAACAACACCGTTGCGGCTGCTGAGCGTTGATAACAAACACAACGCAGGACACGTGTTACTCAAAAAGTTCTTTAAGAGGAGTCGTGGGGAAACCTCGAGTTACATGACTCAACACGCTGCTCGTCCACTGGAAGTAATTGAGTACGCCGAATTCCAGGATTTCTACAGGAGAGGCTTAGGCAGTAAACCAAAAATGGTATACCACGAGAGAAAATACATATGGAAAAGTTTAGCAGATCTCTTTTTTCTTCAAGATGGGGGATATTCCTCATCATTTAGGATATGTGTGTGGACCGTACCTGTGCATAGCCGGAGTAAAATGAAATGAATCCAGATCATCATTCCATGCCAAATTGAAGGCATGTGAGAAACTCTTCGAATTGGTGGCCACCTTAAAAAAAGAGAGACAGGGCGCGAAGTCTCAGAATTAATAAAGGACACATGTAAGCAAAGCCGTGAGCTTGAAATTGTCGGAAAGGAGACGCTGAAATTGGAAGAACAACAGTTGCCAACTGAACAGCACTAAAAGTTATCAGAATCTATAAAGCTGTCCCAAGTAGGTCGATACCGAAAAGGAGATGAGCAGTTTGCTGGTGAAAGTCGTGGGTACAACGGAATCCCAGTAGGCTGTTCAGTAGTCGGCAAGCAATAATCCGATTACGCTCTGTCTAGAATGGAGGTCAACATTTAGAACTGACTGGGAAGTGGCTCTCCAAATAAACCTGCTAATAACACACCTACATCTTTCAAAAGAATCGCCCTTCGAGCAACAGAAAAGGTTTTACTTTTAAGGAACTTGTACTTCAGAAGGTTCATCGGTCCATGTGACCAAACAGCAAGTAATCGAGGATATACATAGATATATATCATGGCCTGAAACCTCATATCGACATCATGCCTTCAGACTCTAAATATGGCAAATCTGCTTTACCATCGGACTTCCAACTACTATGATAGTAATAGAAAGCTACTCGAATGGAGCATTCAGAATAAATAACTTAAAAACTCCCAAGTGGTTTTGCTACAATGACTGGAAGGACGGAATATTTTGTCTAGCATGTTGCTAGACAAAAGTTGTGCATGATCGGACTTTCTCTGAATCACAATTGGGTTGGAGAATCCTCTAGTGTTCTCCCACCACTCACAGCCGGAAACAAACAAACAAACAAACAAATCTAACGTAGCGACAATGGGAACTCGGCTGCAAAGTTCTAGGTATCAGCGCGAGATATGCACGTTCATACATACTGAACTACACGCAGTAAAGGTGGGCATTACAGAATAAAGACAAATACACTGTGGGCATACCGTTTCCTCTGGCGACTCATTTTCTCCAACCAACAGGAGTTGGGCACGTTGGCACTGGAGAAGTGAGACAGTGTGCGACAGCACTGTGTAAATCAGATGGCTGATATCCGAGTGCCCTCGGAACACAATGCGGGCGAGTTCAAGAAGCACCTGTTTTCAAGAAAAGACATTCGTCATTATCATAGACAGCAATACGTGAGCAATATGGACTGATGTTTGACTGTAACGCAAGCGTGCATACAATAGCTTCTACAAGTGAACGGAAAAGAGCAGAGTTGGGGAACCTTCAAAAACCTTGAGAAAACGGTCCAAAACAATAGGTACTAAACCTCACAAAACAACAAAATAGACAATCGACCATTGTGCTGAAGTGAAGTGCGTTCGACAGGGCAACTTCCCGGTTCACCTTTTGAATCCAAAGCGGTTAAAAAGAACAGTGGTACCGATGGGACAATTCTACGGAGAAACAGTGAAAAATTTCCACCGATGTTTAGGACAGGTCCAAACAAAATGCAGGTTTATTTCGACCGACCGATGTGATTGTGTAAGAACCGGTAAATGGGGCAGCAGTGAAAGTGAGGATGTGTTTTTTCCATAGGAGTACTTTAAACGCTAGTGAAGCTGTTGGTTGTGTGGGGAGACTTGGGAATTTCCAACTAACATTTCGTATTGTGATTTAAGCAAACAACAATTTTATCCTTATTCACGAACTTTCGAAGCAATGAAACGTCAGGTCACTCAGACCAGACGAGTTTCATACGGAAGCAATGTCAATCTCACGTATTAAGGCAAGTAAGAGAGACGGAACTAAGTTCTGATTGAAAACAATGCATTCGTTTTGTACACAGCCTAAAGACAGCTCTCAACTAAAGTCAAAAGGCAACCGATTACGGAAAGTTCCATTGTCCATCAACGAAAACCCGAAGATGCAGAAAACTAACCCGAGAAAATGATAGTGATAACCTACTAGATGGTCTGTCAGATTCTCCACGACAAATCGGTGGCCATTGTTTAAAACATGACATCTGATGTTAACAGAACACATTGGTTTAGTTCAGTTACTTAGATATGAAACGTGTATAAACAGTTTGTTGGTTCCGACTGTCAACCGAAAAAATGGAAAAACAGGAAACAGGAGACGATGGTCTAATCCGTCAACGGATGCTTGACCATTCCAGCTGTTTGAAGGAATGACAAGCTGGACAGCCAAATACCAAAATCAATCGCTTTGATGTAGGAGAACCATTGACTGTGTGACTGGGACGCATCTGTCAGTAAGAGTCCACTGTATGCTTTGCAAGTGTGAAGTGCACGCCAAGCCATCTGGCGAAATTACTCAGTTTTCCAAGACAAGCTGCATTTTCAAACGACCTGATTCGACAGGCGCAATATCTTCTGCACATCCAGTGCCTGTGAGCATTCAGTCCCGAAATAAAAAAGTAGCGAAGACGGAAGCATCAAGTAGCGTATCAGGAACGGCATTGAAGATACTGTAGGGAAGCCTTATCTGATAACATCTGAATTGATTAATTCGGGTGCGCTTCACATACGATTCATATGGATCAACTTACTTAGCCAGGCATTATCGCATTTTCTGAGGGAAATGACACAGTCGAAGGCGGCCCTCAAGCCAAATAAAACGACTGTCTTTGGTGGAAAAATGACGTTATCCTAGCAATTACCTCGAGGTGAAGATGAACCACCGGCAAGGAGGAAAGCCAGTCTGATTCTTGAGAATCCCTCTCACGGTAGTCCATCAACCTGCACCACGGCTACCAAGTTGAAGCAACGACCGTTTTCCATGTTGCTCTCGAATCCTAGACAGATACTGGGCATATCTATGCACTCCATTCAGCTGATATTCAGTCAGTTCGGCAATATTAGCAGTATTTTTTCAGCCACTGTTTTCGAAACGTACAGCCCGGGTGCCATGTAATGTCTGTACTGATGGAGACCAGCCGGAATGTTCATTGCAACGTTCAGTCCACCGGTCAAAACGACATTTCTGCGGATCTATCCTTACCGCATATCGCAAACAGCCACCTCTCTCTGGATGGCCGATCCTATCGGTTCTGATTGAGTTAGTGTTTTCCGTTGCAAAATCTTTCTTCATCTGACCTTGCACTATCCACTAGTGATTTTCGTTCATCAGACACTTCGCTCTGAAGTGTTTGGAGGACCTACCTGCGTCAACCTATTTGTTAGACGCTTGACAGTTCTCCTGACATCAACCACTGCCTCTAATCGCGACGGTATCATGTCCTTTGGGTCGAGTGTCACAACATGAATTAAAAGTTGACAGCACGAAAACCTCCAATTTTGCCGATTGAGTTTCCAATTGACCTTCATAACCGTTGGATCTACACCCATCCAAACACCTTCAGGTAAGGCTGAGACCATAATGCTGAGCTATAATAACCTTTAGGAAATGATGGATTAAGTGGATGGGCATTGGTACGTAGTCAATACTGAGAGCAAGCTGATACGCATGCCGTCACAACGGCTTGATCTGAATCAGATTACGCAATCCATAAAGGCAACCCTGTACTCCACAAATAAAGGATGAGCAAGTGATCCAAATGGGTTCATTGCTTCATAAAGGAAACTACTCATAAGGTTGCTGAAAACTCTTCGACAGCCCACGACAGCTTTCGCCCTTCTTGGATCCATTGCTTGTTTGTGGTTAATGAACTCCCGGTTACAAGGCATGGGCGCTTGTGATGAGAGCTTATATTGGAAAATGTCGATGTTCCGCGAATCTCCGGAAAGTTCATTCGTCACTATCTGTACGATGCGTATCAACTCCAGTCTTGATCGGCTGAATGGGCAATTCATATGCCCTACCTGGATTACGATATCGGTGAATTTGGCTTAGTGAATACGTTTCGAATGCCAAACACGTACTTTTGGGTTGCATGAAAATCGGAACAAAAAGGGTAAGAAACGTGTACAGACAACCCCGGAAAAATGGTGACATACCTGATTCCTGTGTGCTTCCATTCGACTTCGTCGATAGATTTGAGCGTTATGTAGACCGATTCCACAAAACGCGACGTAAGACTTGAAAACTCGGACGTCCCGTTCGGTGAAACAATCTGATGTGTCTGATACTTCGAAAGTAGCCGATGCACTGGAAGTAGTTTGCTTTTGATCTCCTTCTCCTACTGAAACGGCTGAGGTCCTCTGAAGCGACGATTCAGGCCCTTTTTCAGGTGTTTTTTTGTTCATGAGCAACGCCACTGCGAGAACTTCCCCGTCAATGTCTTTGATTGGCATACAGAGGATACACTTGGTTCTATAACCAGTCTCTCGGTCGACCGAGTCGCTAAAGCGCGAGTCCTTAGAAAAGAAAGTATATTATTAGCAGTTGAAGACCATATTGCATGAACAGTTAACATGAGAAACTTAGAAATTTGTATCTATTCTCGCATATTATAGACCAAGGACATTTCACCTAAACACAGTGAGTTTTCCCGCGCTTGATGGATCCCAGCTTGCGGGGAAATAAAGTTTAACGACAGTAAGCAGAATAGTTGTGCGGAAGTAATATTATCAAGCGCTGAAGCTAGCACAAGTGTCAAGAATGGAAGACTACAAAAGTTATTGATTATCGTCACTAACTCAGTAGTAACGACCTCCGAGCACTATGCTATATTCCGAGGACCGATGTGGAACAAAGCCGGTAGCCATCACGAATGCAGAGCGTTGACATAAGGGCAGAAGGTCATCAGGGTTTACTGTGAGATTTTGGGCAAAATATGTAACGGTGATTTCCGATCTGGGGACATTTTTAGACCTTAAATAAAACTCAGTCGGAATCCTGTCCGTCCCGAGGAAGAGAATCGCCCTTTCAGAGTGCATACCGCATTTCTTTGTGATGTTAAACATGCAGTCAATAAAAAGATTACGACAGAACCACCACTAAAGTGATAACAGAGAGCGCAAGCTGTATTTATTCTTGAGGCATGTGATCCACACAACTCACCGCATAAGCATCTGGGATGTTGGCGTAGTGACCCGTCTGAGCCACATGGCCCGAGATGCCAATACCCATTGGAATAGTGACACGCCGCTTTTCGGAACGATGGAGAACTTCTTTGAAAGAACAGTCAGGTGTTACATCAAAAAGTTTGCTGACTAGAACTTTCTCTCCGGTAAGACGGTCTCGATCAACGAGGAAAAGCGATCCCCGGTCGGCTTTAACCAATATACACACGTTTTGTAATATTTTGAAACACAAGCAGCTGAGGTTCAATTCCCTACAGACATCCATAATGAGTTCATTGATGAGTTCACGTTCGTCTGACATGGTCAAAGATGGTCGCTTCCCTGGCTGTGGAATAGAGGATAGATCATTCATATTCCCGGCAGAGGCACGTAATGTATAGTGTAAGGATGGTCGAACACAAAAGTCTGGAGGCATAAAAGTTGGTTGGCCATCTTCGCT
Organism: Opisthorchis viverrini; assembly: GCF_000715545.1. NCBI lineage: Eukaryota > Metazoa > Platyhelminthes > Trematoda > Opisthorchiida > Opisthorchiidae > Opisthorchis > Opisthorchis viverrini. Next base: position 148,864 of record NW_008752082.1, on the reverse strand, counting down.
GGAGGATAAAATGCGTCTGAAATCATGAAAATCAAAGTCGTGGCTGCTAATTTTGCACATTGAGGGTGATATACTTGGGGCACTGGAGACGGAAATGGCAGAAGGGGAGGAAGTCCCATCATTTTGCCTCAGGACGCTATCGGTGACAGTATTGTCTAGAGGCGACCACGAGTCCGAAGCGGAAGCAACAGCTTTCTGGTTGAAGTAGCTCCATGTAAATGATGGATTGTTATCCAGCCACTTTGTCAAAGCCTCGTGGAAACAGAATGGGTCCTCGGAAGCGACTTTATTGCCACATAGTTGGCACACGCAACCCCTCATCGACGTAGGTAACGCCACTCTTGCTGACTCCGAAGCTGAAATGCATCAAAAGTAAGCGATAAAAATTGGCTAGCAAGGGCTTTGGAAGGCCACAGCAGTTTTCGGGTAGACCGTGGTGAGGCAGCAGCTATTGGCGAATCAAACTTACAATCCTGAGGAAATTTGCACAAGATTATAAAATGGATATCACCGGATATCAATAACCAAACCGCCTGAGGGGAAGTAAGACAGCCATGAGTCTCAACACGCAAACCAGGGCGTCAAATGCACGCTGATCCGGATGCCCCAGCACATAGACGCATCGTAACATAATCTAAGATTGCCGCTAAACGAATGAATGTCGGTCGAAGCTGACAGACAGCCACACGATGTAGTGTAACGTTCCAGAGAGCAGGGGTAACTAGAAGGAAGCAGAAGAATAGTTCAGAAGCGGACCAGAATAGGAGAGAAATTGCGCATCGCAAATCGAAACAGAGGAAAGTCCACGTAAATATAGACCAGTCTACCAATTGCTCATACTACGTCAGGCGGTCTTCTTGTCACAGTAGGTTGCAAGCTTCCCAACAGTCCTAGTTAGCCCATAAGCTTCATCCACATGAGGTGGCACAATCTGATCCAAAATGAACTATGAAGAATTGAAGCAGATGGAGGTTGCTGAAAGCTGACAGTCATGCGCTATTGCCTACGTATGCGCTTTTTAACAAAAATAAAAATATGGAAGTTAATATAAACACACAGTTGTACACAACGGCAGAAAGCTTCGCATGAGAAACAATAGGACTCATTCCGTTTGAACTGTAGCAATTCCCTAAGTCTTCCGAAATGACGCTTAGCTCTTTCGCTCAAGAGTAATCAGACGTGACGGTCAAGGAAGGTGATTGGAAACTGTTAAAAAATTGACCCAAACCTTCCGTAATACCAAGAGAAGAAAACTGCCAGTCAGCGAAGTAAGTGCAAGGAATGAAAACCCTGAAATTCATTCAGGACTCGGTTATGCGCTTCAGTTAGTGGGCCATTCCATGCAAACGTTTAGCACCACCAAATTCTCGATGGGACATGAACCGTCCGATTTCAAAAGAATATGAAGCCACTAAGGAAGTAAATACTTTGAAATGGACAACGGAGGAGAATGATTAGCATACAGTTTGCCAATGAGGCTTTTGGAAAACAAAAGAAATGCCACAGAGGCAGAGGCTACATACTATCGTTCTCGTCTTTAAAAAGATGCCATATCCGGCAAAACACGTTGCTGGTGGTCGTTGGCTTGTTCGCTGAGCTGGGCAATTTGATTGCATGTTCGCTGAGCTGGGCAATTTGATTGCAGCGAACAAGCCAACGACCACCATCCACGATACCCGAGCTACCAACATTTTCCTCTACAGAAAACACGTTTCTTATAAGGTCGCTGTAATCCAATGCCGGGTTTTTCTTTTTTTGAGACTCATCAGGTAATCATGCCCCCGAGATTCCATGAACGAAACGTTTCAATGGAACACCAAATTGTACGCGGGTGGCGCATTTGAAAGATACCAGTGTCCCAACCTAGTCACAATCACTTCAGACTTCCTACACATCAACAGCTTACGTTGGCTTATCAGCAATCGAGTCGTTGAAATGAAGCAAGGTTCCGTCCGAGATTGTGATGAATTGAGGACACAACCATCTTACGACAACCCGAATACCACAATACAGACAGAAGTCGAACAATAGTTACCTTCATGAACTTAAAAGCCATTTTTCCCCTTTGAATCAATCCCACCACGTCTTTCTAACATCCGTCCATCCAACATCCGTCGGCGCACGAGAGGCAATGGAGAGTATGCACCTGGATTCACACAAAAATGAGTTCATCAGGGCCACTGTTCGTCTTTTGTTCAAATTCATATTCGAACGAATCATCGAGGGAACTCTTGTTGCGTTGACTGTACCAGCCGTGTAACCATATTCTTGGAGAAAAACTCAACGAACTATACCAGGCAGATAAGAACTTTCTTCTTTGTCTGGTTCCATCCTGATTCGTTATAATCACAACTGACAAAAAGACACTGGTGAGTTATTGTATGGCCCACTGTGACTCCACAACGCCTACAAAGCCTGGGTATTTCATTTATTTTTCCGCTCATCCAGTTTCCACGTTGTATTTTTGCACGAATATACTAATATGAGCAGTGTGTTTGGCGAGCACATCACTGCATAGGGATTTATTGACGTCGCTCCTAGTGATTGTGGATTTATGACAGATAGGTGCAAACTTTGAAATCAATCTCCCTGTCCTGGACTACGAAAACACACTGGTAAAAATGAGTCAAGCGATCAGAAATGTTCAGTTTATATGATCCTCTTATGAACATGACTCAGAGGATGACATGGCGGGAACGAGAGGAGCACAATTTTGGCGGCTAGTGCGCATGGACGCGCATGAGTGACGAAAATAGTCCAAGCTTGCCAACCAAACGATCGATAGCTATCGGTGAATCTCAAGTGTACTCAGGACACGACAGCAAACTGCTAGCTGTCTCTACAGCATCGGAAAACAATCTCCATGGATGTGAGGGCGTTAGTACATCGCACATATTAAACAGCCCTGTTGAGTGTTGCTGATAAGCTACTGGGCTCTTGCGAACGTCAATCATACATAATTCACTAATGGGATATTCAGAACGCGGTCAGCCGGTTGCGTTCTCTACGAATCGCTGGTTAACAGACAGGCCGTTCCCGGTGGTTCATTTGAGCTCGTTTGGCGTGCTCTACTAAAGACCAGCAACTGCGCTCTAGCTGTTTGCATGCTGGTGTTAGGAGGACTGCCTCCAAACGAGCGAACCCGTTTTGCTAACGATTTTCCTTGTATGCTGAAACCGTATTTCTACATTTCAGCCTCCCACTGACATCCTAATGGACTGTTAGATTTTTTATATTCTGGTTCAGTTGAATTCCATATAGCGGAACGATTCATTTGTTTGCAGTATAACTTCTTCAAAGTTGTTTGTCTTCTCCATTCCAGCGAACTGAAAGCTGGTTGCGGGAACAACTCACGGTCTTTTGCCGAACATTCCAAAAGCACGTAGCATGATGTGGGAGATATGTGAGGAAACTTCATGTTAGGTTCCAAAGAAACGAAAGCGTGTACAATGCAAGGACTGGACCTATTACATATCGGCTTCCTCCTGACATCGTCATCTGATAGGTGAAAGAGACTTCATACTCAAGTCTTGACCAGATGATTCGCCAATACGGTACTTCAGGGGGCGCAGTGAGAGGAAAGAGATGGCGTGAAAATCATCGGACCGTTTGTTCTCATCGGAAACGTAAGCAGTAATTAGAGTTAGACCCCACTTATTCAAATCTTCCATCTACGCCCGATAAATCGCTGTCATGATAAAGTGTATTTCGGCAGTCAGAATCCAGAAGGTTTCAACGGAATAGGTTAACCACAATTTGTAGCCCCACTTTACGCCCAAGAATTCGAGAGGCTATCATGGAAAAAGATGGCTGGAGAAGACGAGTGAGTCGAGGAGTTCTTATTGAGTGACCATTGCGATCGCGTAGTATCCTCCGCCGTTATCACAGGTGCGTCAGCAAGCTTGAGATGACTGGCAACGAGGCATTCGTGTAGCTACAACACTCTTATATTAGCTATAGCTTAAGTGTTGGTGAATGAAGTTCAGATTTCTGGGGCAACGTGAGTGAATTCACGTTCAACACTTAGGTAGTGTAACGTGACTGAAGTGACTAAGAACAGCGGCAAGTTGGATGACAGTGAAGAAATATCCGTGTCGAACATTATCCTGTCGATGATGACCATGAAAGTTGTTGGAAAGGGCACGACTAACACCAGCTCTAAAATGAGTGATACTATACCGCGTCATGAAGACGTGAAAGAAGTCGGAGATCTCTGGTGGGAGATAGGTTATGAAGGAGGTAAACGATTGCTTATGGAACAGTCGGAAAACAAGAGGTGAGTGTAGGGTACCTCATTCCAGGTATGAAAACAGTATCCAAACGTAGAGTGAACCTGAGCTTCATAAGTAGGGATAATCCAGGGAAATGGTTGCCAGAATAGAAAAAGCCACCTTTTTAAACGCGCTGGTAGCTTACTAAGAGGACTTCGAAGAAAAATATGGATTTGGAAAAGTTGACAGTCGCAACATTTACCAAAAATCAAGCAATAATCCTGGTGAGATCTGGGTTGAGTTTTGATTTCAGTTTCCCAGATGCATACGTCGTTCACTACCCGAAAACGTGCGGGGCGCAGGGAGGGTTAGGGCGTGAAATGATGAACGATCTTCAGAGGGTAAACAAGGAAATGGGGCGACTCAGTGAGTGGACTGCGCAAAACGCCTTCTACGGATTGCTACAAGCGGCAGTCTCATCTCTTAATGGTACTGGTTGAGATTATCTGGCACACAGACTGTATAGGTATCTGATAAATTTTGTGTGGGTGAATATGCTTACACACGACTATAGTCAGTAAGCACGGTGAAATCCGGACACGTGTCACTTCTCCTACTCTCACTCTGACAGCCAAACAGCTTATCCAAGTATCACAAGGAGAGATTGGCTATTTGATTATTCGTCGATGAAAAGTCAGTTTGGTATTTTATAGTAGGTCAAACTGAATACCTTTCTAATCTTATTGCATGTAAGGAAAACAATCAGTAGTAAGGCTCATTTGATCTTAACGTAGGAGACTCGAACGAATCACGGCTTAACCCTCGTACAATGCAGTGCAGTCAACCCATCTGCCAGTCCCCTAGCCACCTCTGCATGTCCAAACTTTTGCCCAGAAAAATAAACCAAAATAACCACTTACTAACCTTAATAGATATGATCCACGTTGAAGCCTTTAATGTTTGTACTGTATGTCACACTGGACAACAGCCTCAGATGTTCCACATTTTACTCTTCGGGCACCTGGTCATCCTGACACAACGGCTGGAAGTATCTACGGTGTGGGATTTGCACTCAGCCTCAAGGCTAAAAGCGCCTTACTGGATTGGATCCCGGTGAACAGTCGCCTGTGCGCTGTACGGTTGTCTGGCTCAGTCAAGATTAACGCAGGTCGACGTGGTAAACGGTGTTTGTTTGTCGTATCAGCAAACGCCCCAAGAGATTGCAGTTCCGAGAATGAGAACGATGACTGTTTCTGTCAGCGAGAAGGATGGATACAGTAATCTTGGTGGGTGATATGAATACCCAAGTTGGACGACTAAGTACAGAAGAACCACAGTTAGATAGCAGATTTGAAGTCGATGCTGAGTGTACGGATAATGGGGAGCGGCTTTTTCAGTTACGTGCTGATCAAATTCTGTCCCCAGCCAGTAAGAACTTCCAACACAAACACTCACGTCCAGTTACCCTGAGGCTATCTACCACAAGACAGCCATGGACTTAATTGAACCATCTGGCTATCGGTTACCGAGATAGAGAGCCTCAGTTAAGGACTGTCGTTCCTTCGGGGATGTTATGTACTAGTGTTGTGTTAAACTGTTTACTTGCTATTCAGTAAACTAACTGTGTTTCCTAATGTTTTAGCTGATGTAATGAAATTGTAAGATTAAAGCCAAGCATTCGGCAATCCTCGTTCTCTGGCTCAATCATTCGAGTGCACAACATGGGATACGCAAGTTGACTTTGATCATGCCACCATGCGGGTTCAGTTGACACTTCGATTTCCGTCAACATTAAGCTTGCCAAACGAGAGCAGCTCCGCTCATCAACTTCGACAAGTTCCAGTAGCGGAAGGGTATCGAAATGATTTGGCTAGAAGGCTACTGGAAATACAGTCATCCGGGTGACGAAGATCACTTGGAAGTTGAATAGAGGCGAGTGAAAGAAGCAATGCTTTCGGCTTTCAGAAGTGTTTGTCCAGGCCATCTGACTCAACTAAATGAACACTAGTTATTCTTCGAGTTTATCTTCGGTTTTATTGCCACCAGAAAGACCATACCAGCAACTAGCGACTACGACGGCGCACGCAGACCCCTCAAACACCTAATAATCAAGAACTCGAAGAATGACAGAAAACGCTGGTTGATTTCGAAGGCTCAGGAGATAGAGAAGGCTTTCGCTGCAGGCAACAGCCGCACCCTGTTTTAAATGATTCGATCAACAGGTCAAAAGAAGGCAGATGTTATTAAAACCATATTCGAAGAGACGAAATGGCAATTCACTCCCCCCAAGTGGTGGCCCGAGAACTTCAAAGAACAGTTCAGCTGGTCTCCTTCAACACAACCGCTGGAAGAACCAAGCGGGTTCGAATGGAACATTGACGCCAACCCGCCATCAGCAACCGAAATCCCTCTTGAGATGTCAATCATGAAGCGCGACAGGGCACGTGACCTGGATGGCCTGCACCCCGCGCGGTTTAAAGATGGCCAGGTCCTGGTGAACCACAATGCAGAAGCTTTGGAAAGAAAACAGAATACCAGCCGAGTGGCGCCTCTCAAACGTCATCCCGGTTTTCAAAAGGGGCGCAAGAACGTCATCTGAAGACCATCGTGGTATCAGCCTGGTATCGATCACAACCAAGATACTCCCTGGAATTATTTTGCGCAGGTTGATAGATTATTGGGGGAGACGGATTCGTGAAAATCAAGCTGGGTTTCGCTCTGATCGAATTCCTGAACAGTGCCACCCCTCCAGATGTTCGACGCTGGTCGAATTTCTGGATTCGAAAGCTTCTTTGATTCTGTCGATCGTCAGAAACTTTGGCAGTGTCTGGCGATTAAAGGTGTTCATTCCAAATTTATATCATTATTGAGAGAAGTGTACGGAAACTCCTGTGGGCACGTACGAGCACATGGCACGCTTTCGCCTGAGATCGCCACGTTCAGTGGTATGAGAAAAGGCTGCCCTGTCTAACCTTTCCCCTTCAACAATGTCATTGATATGCTGCTTGAAATTTATCCGCCTGTCTCTGAAACCTCGGGAATCGAAATGCTCCCAGGACGTCTGCTCACAGACATTTAGTATGCGGAAGAAGTCGCTCTCCTTGGTTCAGATCCTTCCAAAATGCAGACAATTTTAGATAACCTAAATAACTCTGCTGCACGGTTTGGCATGCGCTCCATACCTGAAAGTGCAAAGTGCTGCTACAAGACTGGGTTGGATCAAACCTAAACCTCATTCTTGCAAGCAAGCCAACTGACGTAGTAGATAAACTTGTTTACCTTGGCATTTATACAATCTCCAGTGGGCTGGCTGGAGCGGAGATTACTTTTCGAATCGGAAAGGCCAAGACAGCTTTTGTCAACCTCCAACACCCATGGCGCCGACATGACGTGAGTTCGTCTGTCAAGGGGAGAGTTTACACTACTATAGTGCGATCCATACTGCTTTATGAAACAGTGACGTGACGCGCAAGGAACATACAAAAGTTGTCAGTGTTTGAACATCGGTGTCTCCGGAGTATTGGTCAGGTCTGGTTGTAACAATGGATTAGCAATCCTGATGTACACCAGAAGTACAGCAGTGAAGCATCGGTGTTGAACACTGCTGTCGATGATGATGAGGATGACGCCAGATGGTCTTAGGAAAAGGAACCCTCTCGCGATGGATGAATTACTCACGCTTCGTAGGTAACGCTGGTTGGCATATGTACTCCGCATACCAGAAGACCGCCTGCCTCGCAGAGTTTTTTTGCCCAGCCCTGTGCTGAGTGAAAGCAACCGCGAATTAGACCTGGCATTGAAATATGAAAACACTAACCAGTACACTTGGTCGGGACGACAACTGCCGCCTCCCCGGGTGGGAACCCCGGGAATCGATTCACGAATGGCTATTGATACTAGCAGAAATGACCCAATCACACAGTCAGTGGCGCTCGTACAGCAAAGCTATCACCTTTAATTCGTAGCTACCCAATTTCCAAACAAACCGAACAGATCATCGCTGTATGTCCACACTCTTCCGTTTTCCGGTGATCAAAACTGTAACAGCTGGAATCAACGGACCTATGGTACACGGCGTTTGGCCGATAAATTGAATTGAATTGACGAGGAGCCATAATTCGAGACTGCCGTTCCTTCGGAGTATACAAATTGATTCCGATGACGCCATGGTGCGAGCACGACTGACACTTCTTTCCCCTTCAGATCCTCGTAAGTAAGCAAGTAACATACAAATCTACATCCGGGAAAATACGATAGCTAAGAATAAGCTGGCTCAACTACGCTCCAGACAAAATTAACATAGCACTGGTAGCGCACACGTGGTTAAAGCAGCTGTCCTATCTGTTTGCCTTCTCCGATACGATCAAATGACCATGGATATCGTCGACATCGCTAGCACAAAATGATCCCAGGAAATTCATCCCAGTGGGCAACGAGTATGAAGGCGCACAGAAATCCCCCTGACGCCGAGTAGTGAAAGGAAAGACCAAGAGCTTTGGTGAATATCCAAAGCTCAGGAGATGGAGGGAGCTTTTGCTAACGGAAATATCCATGCTCTATATCAACAGATACGATCGACTGACCACAGGAAAGCACATCAGTGAGACGATAGTGAAAACGACAACTCACTAATTCGCTCGAAAGAAAATGCAAAATGCAAAATGGGGCATCATTTCGAAGAACATTTTAGCTGGCCTGGTGCAAAACATCTTCTGGAGATAGTACATATGGGCAAACCGGATGCAAAACATATTCGCCCACCAGAAGAAATAAAATATGCAACATACATACTGAATTGTGAAAAAGCACCAGGACCAAACGGTCTGTGTCCAGCCTCCTCCAAAGGAAGCGAAGAATCCCTGGTGAGCCATCCAACGAAGCTCACTGCTGTAATGTCGAGAGTAGAGGTGCCTACAGAATGGGGCATGTCGATAGTTATTCCTATCTTCAAAAAGAGTAATCGGACGCTGTGTGGCATCAGCCTGGTAGCCGTGACATCAGAAATGCTTCCTCGTCTCATTCGTCGAAGGTTGACTCAACATAGGGAGAACCAGGTCTGTGAAAATTCAGCTGAGGTCCGCTCTGCAACAGGGTCACACTTTCACCCTCCGACAAGTTCTGGAACAGCGACACTGCTTCAGCAACCAACAATGGTGAACTTTCTTGACTTGAAATCTGTGGACCATCAGTGGCTATGGCGGTATCCACGGATCCAACATGTCCTTCGTAAATTTTTGACCCAGTACTCCAACTCCCACAGACGCGTGAAAGTCTACGAGAAGCTCTCTCCTGCTCGGTGCCAGGTCATGCTGCCCTTTTTGAACTTTGATCTACAACTTCGTCGTTTATATGACTTGGGAAGACTGTACTATCCTCTGATACATTCGGGGTCGAAACATCCAGAAAATTCGCTCAAATATATCAACGATACAGCTCTTATTGGATCTGACCTGGAACAGATCACACTCTATGGGTTGTGGAAGCTGCGTTTAATGCAGTAACAGTCCACTGACGCGCCGGCATCTATGAGTCAATTATATCAGCTACTGCACCCAGTGCGCAGCTGTAGCCAACGGACGGCAAATACACGGTCTCTACAGCTGGTGAGAGACCTAGCAGAGGCTTCCATGTGGGCACGGTAAAATATGGGGATTGCAACACTTCTATTTTCATAGGTACCACACAGCACGCGCTAAAGTTCTTGTGACGCTTTGCCCAAAAAGACGAAATAATCGCCAAACTTCAAGTTTGGAAACCAAACTGGGTATTTAAGTTGCCCTTTAATACCCAACTTATTACAGAGTGACAATCGACAGCACTGCCATGCACCGGATACAATACAGAACTCAGACGTTTTTCGCCGAGTGAAGGCTCTCACAGATGACCAGTACGCCAGAACGACAGCGAAGCATTAATGTTAAATATTGATGTCATGCTGTCGATGATGGCGCCTTAGTAAGACTCACGACCCTGGCCTCTGGTTCAGAATCCGATATCCAGTGCGGTGATTGGTAGATGATGTCTACATCGATTATATTAAGATGGTGTAAAGCAAAAAGTCCATCCGCACAATCTCTTTCAGGACGGGTGCTTCCCCGACTGTATAACGTGAATTTCTTTTGCTCAGGATAAACGTTGCAGAGGACGAGATTTAAAAAACTTACCCGCACTAGTGATTTGCCTGGCAGCGGCAGGCCTATGGCATGGATGCTTCGATAAGTTGTATGTGGGTGCTTCGTACATTAAACTGCTAAGAATAACAGCTGACTCTCCTTTTGACCCAGTCCTATGGGATAGTTTGACTTTATGAGGGCAGAATAGTGAACACTTAATCGACACCTGACCTAGGTCACCTGATGTCGTAACTGGAATCGCAGACAAGCAGAAGGGACCAAGCACCGTCATGCAATCTTTCGCGCCTTCTTCATACTAGCACCTCCACCCACTGTGAAAGATGTTCGTTGTCTATTGCATCAGAAATCGTTTCAGCAGTCAGACTATTCTGTGTTCCTGTAGAAATTTCAAAAATTATTGTCTCCCACACCTCTGTCGTTCCTTTGCTAACAAAAGGCTGTGCGAATATAAGTTGAAAAACCAGGAGCTGAACATAAATCCACGACCATTGGAAGCTGCCGCAAGATATCAAGTACAAACTGTTACTTAAACACAGCAACGAAAGCATCATCAGAGGATAGTATATATGCGTTCAACGCGTCTGGCATGACCATATCCTCCGATGTAGGCTTATTTTCGCTTATTTTTGACAATGAGTAAAAGTTTGCAGGGTAGGACGATTTTCAGTGGGAGAGAGGATCGTCCCTCACAATACTCTCAATTACCTCTTTGGATAGACACGACACGACGTCGAGAATTCAAAATAGAGCCATTTGGCTCAAGGCCGCAGGCAACACACTAAAACATTGCGACCAAATCAGCCTTTGGGGAAAATCTTACTGGTGACTATCTGTCTCCGAAGGAAATCATGTGCGAGCCTTCGTTCCATTCACCATTTTTGGCACCGAAGGCTGTCTTTTCTGGTGGTTTCAAGAGGGTCACCACAAGTTTCACAAAAGAACGGTTCAGGAAATTCTGTTCGGCTCGCACCCGCTTGATTGCTTCGGTAAACACGCCATTGGTGAACATCGATGGCCAAGGATGGCAAATAGGGGTGGCACGTTACGCTTGCCGCCGGTGGCTAAAGTCGGCCCAAGATGACAACCAAAAAAAGCATTTTCGTGCAACCTTTTCAGCTTTACTCGCAAAAATTTTCCGAACCCATTGCAGCTTAATGAGACTAACGGTCGCATCACTAAATTAGCTGGCGCATATGTACCGGCTGACTGGTCCAACGATCTAATCTCATGTAAGGTCCTTTCTAAATACCAACCGCGTTATGCTTGAAGCAACAGGCTGTTTAGGCATAAGATAACGGGATAATTGCGAAAATATAAAGATATCAACAATAATAGAACAATATCATTGATTTTTTTAATCCCTCAAATTCCCTGTTTCCAGAGGTTAGAACGAACGCTTCTGTGAACCAAGGTTGATTTGGTTCCTCCATAAAAACCGGTGTTACAATCTTGTGTGTGGCCAAAGAGCACAAAGCATCTAAGGTGCCATGTGTCAGTAAAGAACAATTATCTTACCCTTTTCAGCCCTGGCAATTCTGGGCATGAGATAGGTCCCTTTTGTCTTCGCATTTTGACCAAGTCTGTTGGCCTTAGAAGCTAGGTGCAGAAAGGGCATGCAGCATGTTCCTTAGTGACAGACAGAGGTCAGAGGAGCTCAGACTCGGAAGAGAAATAAAGATTTAGCTGGCCGAAGGCACTAAGTCATTGTTCGCAAAACACCGCGTCTAACATTCTACCAAGAATGCATCGGAATTCCTCATTTTTGTCAGTGTTTTAATATCTCCCATGTTGTGCTATGTGCTTGTTCCGTGGACGCATTACAATAATAATAATAATAATAATAATAATATTGTTTAATAATATTTGACAATAACGCTCAATGGCGCTTAAAAATGTTTGATAATGTTTAATTAATAATGCTTACTTAAGCCTTATATCCATATTCACCCAACAGTAAGCAAAATATATGAAGTCCTTTTAACTCCCATTATTAGTGGATGAGTAACTATGATCATGCTTTCCGAAAAATGGGTTGATTGCTGTAAAAAATTACCTTTCGTGGACACCACAGACAAAAGACTGGACCATGGAATGAAAGGGGTGCAAATCCCCAAGAGTTATCTGTCGGCCTTCAGTCAATCGTGTCAGCAGAAGTTGATGTTGATGTTCAGCAATGGGACGTTGTAGTTGAATGACGAGATTTCGCGGCCCGAAAACATCCATTCTTAGTATACACGGAAATAATAATTCAAACTAAATTGCGGGAATCGAACAACGGGTACACTTGCACTCACATATTCCGCCAAATGCCCGTAAAACCGTGTGTTACGTTTTGAGCAAAGTCAACATAAGTTTTCAAGAATAGGCTGGGAAAATGTGCAAACAATAATAAACATATCAGGGTTACTTCCATTGATGGCGGCGTCAATCAAGCCATCAAGTGCAATATGCCTATCGCCTTCCAGAGACCGTAATACTACCGAGGTAACACAATCGTGTCAGTGCTCTCATACATTGCCGTCCCCGTAAAGTAAACAGACCCGAGAAAGATTCACACTCCCTTCATCCCTTCGCCGAAGCGCATTCATAATTACGTGGATAATCAAGGTAAACTAAAATCGCTAACTGAGTTCAGTGCATTTACTTTACAGTGGTCAAAGACCGATCAAAGTGAAAAATGGCGGAGCAACCGAGCAGATGATGCTCATGATTGCTGGAACCGGACTTAACGCAATACACGATATATTAGATCGTTTGGGCATTCAAACAAACCAGCTTCGCAGGGCTCCAATATTCAGCCTATCCTTTTTTACTGATTTTCAGAAGTCTTTGGTTCAACAAATGCTATGTTCAGCCCATGTCCATAAACGTAATCAATGGTAATAGCCTTGCAAAACTAAGCCAAGTTTGGCCACCCTTAGCCACCCGCGGCCATGCGTTTACTGAGGAGCTGCACTCTAGGAGAAGTCCTCAAATTTTTCACCGATTTTCGCCATAACAGCCCCCCCTTGAAGGACTGTCTCCGAAAATCTAGCTTAAACATTATTTAAATGCTTCAGTAGTGTATATCCTAGTAAAGTGTGTGTATGCCTGAAACGCATGCCGCATGTGTTACTCCGCAATAAGAAGGAAAAACAAGCTCAGGAGTTACAAATTCAATTTACAAATTTAGCTAAAAAAAATTCGTTGATTGTATGGCTTAGCCTACGCCCACGCCAGCCTGTTCAGCGCCAGCAAACAGTTCTGGACCAGCAACCGATGCATTAGAGGAGCAAAACCAACATTTAGATGGTCCTTCGATGTCGTTGCTGTCCGCGTGCAGCTTTTGGTTTACTTTCCTTCTCTTAGAGGCTTTACATGTGGCCATTCTTTAAACTGTGGAGGAACGAAAACTGTCATTTTGCCTGCCAAGGACGGAAGGGGAAAGTCTGAGGGTGGAATTTCGAATTACCTGGATTGATTTGGCATCCAAATCTGTTTGGACCCTATTTGGTTGCAGTTTCTACAACCAAAGCAAACTACCACAAAACACAAAAGATGTTGATCCCCGTCGTGTTTCAGGAATGGCTGCCACTCATCCCGTCTGAATGCGGCATGAAGGGCATCCTACCATTATTCAATGTTTATTCGGTAAATGCATGGTCACAAACGTGAACATGTGAGCGATAAACGTATAAGAATGCATCTATAGCTATTCCGTCACCTTTCTTTGGTCAAACAGAATTATCTCAAAAATCTGAATAATTTTGGCGTGAAAAAGAGAGTGTAAATATCAGTATTTGATGTCCCGGTCGTGGCATTACCGAATCAACGACCTAATTTGTTCTCATCATGAATGATTTTTATCTGTTATCCATCCTCACGTCTTTGCAGCAATGGAACTCAAAACGGGCTGTAAATTCGGAGTATTCATAAGGGGCTGGGCTGTCTGTTAAGCCACTGTGCTCCAGCTACGGGCCCCAAGTACCGCGTCTGTCTGAGAATTTTCTCACGTAAATCTGAATAAAAAAAACCCCGGTGCGCCAACAAACACCAAACTGGGGTTTAAAGTAATCATTGAGGAGGAACGAAACGGCGGTTGCTTTAGATTTGTTCACTCAATTCCGGTTGGTTGCAGTTTTTTGGAGCGCAGAAACTCACTGACACTATATTTTTGAGGGTAAGGAACAGAAAAAACTAGAGCTCAGTACCAGAATCAATGGCTGAATAATTTCATCGAGGCCGTACTTTGTCCTAAATCGCTGAGAGTGTGAAGGTACTCGTTCCGGCGAAAGAGCACTGTTTGATGTATGACGCAGCCAAGTCTGTTGGGTCCAGTTAAACATTACCCTATCTCGCTCCAAAGAAAAGAGTGGCCGTTTCCAGAGGGGCCAATTCGATCTTTATGGGCATCCATGCTTTGTTGTGGAGTTATGAACCAACCTCTCGTGAAACTTCTCCGTCCGCTACAAGTTGAGGAGAAAAGGGCCCTACGAATCTGAAGATCATCTGACGCATGGAGTCCGTGGTTCAAAATCGCAAACCGTGAAGCCTTATCAGCTTATCTATTGGCGGTTGGTGTCTTCCCAGGAAAGCATACGGTATACTCCATAAATGCCCACTTGATCTTCCCATCAGACCACGGAGTGCTTCAAAGGTGCCGATGGTTAAACACAGCGGATCTTTGAAGACCATGTCCTTGCATCATCACTTTGGACAAAGTAGACCGCAGCATCGCATATTACACCCTTGGCAACCAGGCTGGTATCACGTCGACACCATACATGTTGATGTTTGAGAAAAGCTGTCCTGGCCTTTCAGCTTTTCGAAGTTGTTTGCCTCTGGTCAGTCCGTTTGTTTTTATGCAGGGGTTCAGATAAAGAACTCATCTACAACGTTTCAGGAGAGCTTGGTTAACGGTTAGAAGTTATCATTTGGGCAACGTTCCGCTTTTGACACAAAAGCTTCATCGGACCAATTAAACAGGCCAGGCTATAAGTCTGGCGAGGGAACAATCAGTAAGTTCTCTAATGACTATCACACTAGACCAGTGTTGAGTGCCCAGCATTGACTCTTGTCGGCTAATGTGGTTGCCAAACTCTTGAATTGATGGGTTTGAGGAGGTTCAATTAGTTCCGATTGTTCCTTAATCCCCCACTTGAGGGTGCTTTACTTGGTGATTTACGTCGGATGCTACTGGGTATGTGAATGTTGGGACAATTTAGTCAAGGGTGGGGAGGTGCGCAAGTTTAAGTGGAATCCAGATGACGACCACTCCTCACTCTGATAATCGCATACCAACACGTGTTAGCTCGGGTGCCTCGCCAGGAATTGCTCCGGTGCCTGAGAGTCAAAAGTCGAAAGCAAATATTAAACCAAGAACGATCATTATTGTTGATCGTCGTAAAATCTATCCGAATTCTTGTGGCACAGTATACATTCGATGGAGGTGTCCACAGCCTTGGTGAAACTAGACTTGATTCTTAATGCACTGCTCGTAAGATCGCTGAAAATTCATCGACAGCTCACGACCGGTTTCGCCCTTCTTGGGGCTCATCTCCCAACCTTTACTCTGACGACAAAAACCAAATCCGTTTGAGTGAGGAGTGCATAGCAACAGGATGAAACGCGTTGACCGTTTTTACACCCTTTCTGAATAGTGAAGTCAACGACGATGTGATTCGTTTACTTGGAACTTTTTCACAATTCCAAATAGTTTACAGCCAAGTCGCCAGGCGAAATACAGTGAACCCGCCAACTTCTCTGAAGTGTGTATGATGCAAACCCTCTTGTCCATGTGCCTTGGTCCTTCGAGGCAATAATTTTGCCTACTGATATTTTCGTCCTAAGATCTAGGTAGAGAATCCACTCGGGCTCATTTGGTCCTCACAGAAGGTGAGTAGCTGGGACCCGAAAAGTCTGGCAGTGAAGTGTCCACCCAATCGTTTTGTGATTGATCTGGGGGTCTATCCCTTCTCGTGGTAGTCATATCAACACACGCACTCTGACTTACTTCTCAGTCTAGCCGAAACCGGGTGTTGTACTTGGGAAAGCCTCATGTTCAAGGGCGTTTGCAGTCCGCCAGGATTCATTCTCAACCCTTGAGCTCCGGGTTACTTGGGGTTTAAGAGGGCTGTGCGCGCCCTCATCTTTGCTTTGCTGATCTTGGTTTCCTGGCTTAATTGTGACCTCTCCAGGGCGTCAGTGACACTTGCAGAAGGTTTCAGGGGCTGTAAGCACCGATTATTCCCCCTGTTAACTAGTCGTCGAAGGCAACAATAAGAGCGTCGTGCTCGTTGGGTTCTGGAGGCTTCTCAGCGAAATCAACTGAAAAATTTTGAGCTGCGTTGACATTTTGCGAGCAAAAAGCCTAAAGATTTTTCATTGCCTGGTGCGGATGGCAAATGGTAGGACGAGCCCATATGATATCATCGTTGCAGTCTGGTGGCGTAGCCCTAGAGGAACGACATTTTATCGGAGTCTTTATCAATTGCAGGTGGCCACATGGCTCCAGTCGGACCACGGTTGGTTTGCACAATTCTGCATCTGTTTCAATGCTGGAACTTACGACAAAGTTTTGTACCACGTTAACATAAATGCTGTTTGGCACTTCACGTGTGCTATGAGCGGTATTCACGATTGTGTACAAAGTTGGGTTTTCAAGGGATTTCGTAGGCTGACCTGAGTATTTCCGTCGCCCGCCACAATCATTATAACTGTAGATTTTTTTGACCAGAGAAACTACGTGCTACTTGTTGGTGCCCATCAATGCACGAAAGTCATGCATTTATGTAAAAAGTTGAGTGGTCAAACGCATGAATTAATACCATTTTTAATTCACCAGCGCTAATAACTCCAAAATCAAAGTGGTGCCCGAAGTAGTATGGCAAGTCGTTGTGGCAGAGAAAAAACTGGACAAACGGATGAGGGAAATAGCATCACAGTGATATGCTGGAAATAGGAATTTAGTGGTTCATGAATGATACATGCATGACCCCAGGTCACATCAAAAGTATGAGAGAGTTTCTACCACATGAAGTAGGGTTCAGTAGAAAGAAACTCGATTGGCGTGAACAGCGGCCGGTCAGTCTTAGTGTGGCAGGCCGGGTGCTGGTTATGTATAAAACTAGGCAACTGTTTTAGGAAGAACAAGCTGGTTAATGGGCACAACGAATTAGCAGTAAAGTATGACGGCCAGTTGTATCAAGCCTTGACATAAATCCGTTGGTTCTGTGCGGTGTCGCGTGAGCGTCTGTGGGTATGGCCGGAAGATGGCAGATTTATACTGAACAGCGCGCAGGCTACCGGACCGCTCACGGCCATCATGTTACTGTAATCTTTACACTGAGGATTCCACAAATCTGCGCCACATGAATTTATTGAATGCACCAGTTTATGTAATTGCGGTGTTTGGCATTTGTCAAGGAATTTAGGAAGAACGAAATCAGCACGAAGTTGGTGAATTCTTGAGTCCAATTTAAATGAGAATGTCGAAGACTACCAATGAGTGAACGGAGAGAACGTGATTGGCCGTTCGTGAATACGGGGAGCATGCACTGGCGGCCCCTTACTTGCGTCGTTACTTTGTGCAGTCGTCCATGAAGCCGAGAATGATGGGCGGAACTATAAATTGGGATCGGGGGAGCCCGAAACCCCTGTTTGAGCGTACGTACCCTTTTTATTTGTTCCTCACAACTGCTGGGAAGCTGGTTGTCCATTAGACAGTGATCCTTGTACAATGCATAAGAAGTTTGAAAGGCCATCGCACACGGCTAATAGAGCAGTTCAGTAACATTAATTCGGAAATTGAGCGGTGGAGCTGGTAATGAAGACAAGCAACCAGTTAGAGGCTACGGCAAACAACACTTTCGCAAGAAGTCGGAGGAATATTTGTTTAATGCTGCGGAAAATATATGCGCAACCAGCTCCGAAAGTTGGATAAGCCTATTGTGGTTAGTAGTTCGAGCACGTGGCTGAGAGACGGTGGTGAAATGTTAGGTTCGTGGTCACGTTGTACTTTGGGAAGATAAAGTGACCTCACCGTGGCACAGTCAAATCGTGAACGTTCGGGCCACAGAATCCATAGAAAAAACAGGACAAGTTGCGTCACACCACTTGCGTTTAATTAACCCCTGGTAAATTATATGCAACTGGCGTATGGGGTTTATGTGACCATTTCCAGTGGGATAGCTAAAAGCAGCACAAATGGAAGCCGGCCATGGCTCTCCAGATTTCTGCGTGTAAAGACCAGTCTCAATCACGACACAGGGGCATCGCCGCTACCAATGGAGGGGTGGCAGATACAGCCTTGAGTTTGGGGCGACGATTGGAAGTGACCACCCCTGTCAGGCGCCCCCAAACTTCAAAACATGCTACCAGACTTGTTGTTCGGCGAACTATCTAGAAGCCTTATTCCCGGTTTGCACAACAACAGACCCAGTTCCTAGTAATTTCATCCGACCGAAGGAACTTAAGGCCAGTAATGCAGCAAAGTCAGATCGGGGTGCACATGACAGCCATCTGCTTCCTGAGTGAGGTCACTGAGGCAGCGAAGGATATATGTAGGTCCACATGCGGCGGATAGGAGCGAATACAAATGCATCAAGCGCCAAAGCCTCATAAGCGTACTACACCTTGGAAGCGGATCACAGCTGTGTGCACTTTTGTGCTGGGCGAGGAGAATGAGGAATTTTTCCCTGTAGTATCGATAAGTACGGGTCAACGCGTGTGAAAGTGGAAGGAGCCGAAAGACAAGCAGCTTTCACCCAGTGCCTTTTGGATCACTGGGTAATTTTAGCGTGACTTTGCTCAAAGAGAGCAGTCTAGAGATACATAACACAAGGGAAATCCTGTCACTTTTAGTAGCCTACAAGGGCGGTGAAATTATTGGATGGAGAACTAGGAACATGGTAAACTTAAATATGGTTTGGACTTCAAATTTCGAGAGATCGGAGTTAGTTCAGTGTCGACTATGGTGACATCAGCAGCATTGCAATACGAAATTCGATATGTAGAATTCAAGGAGATATGATGTCTACTGTTTAGAAGCAGCCCCAAGAGAAAATTGTAGGTGCAAGGGTAGCAAGTTGGAAACAATTGGCGTTGTGGGGTTCGTGCGGGGACGGTATACTGAGAAGCTTTTGCAATTACGGAGTAAATGACGAGTGCGGTTTTTTAAACTATGTTGAGCTTTGACCGCGGTGGAATTTGGTGCGATAGACAGCGTAGAAATGTCAGATTCCGCAAAACCCTCCAAGCTAGTTTACTATGGAGGGGGATCCTTTACACACTAGCGGTATGAGAATAACTAGGTGGGAAAAGCTAGGGGCAAGAGGCTGTTGGAAATCGGGGTCCCTGAATTCCGTGATGCCGGGTATTATATTTATCCGCGACAGCAGGAAGGAAGTAGTGACAGGTGGTTTTAATCTTTCACTGAAAACGTCCAGTAAGTCTCCGGTTTCCCAATTTTTCGTCGATACTGGTTTGAGTTTTTGGATTTCTTGCTTCTTCCCTGAGAAGACCATATGTACACACTGAGGTTTTCATTACAGGGTCTAAAACTAGATTACCTCTGCGTATTGAGAGAATACATTTAACGCTTTAGCTCTTAGCGCCGCAGTCTCATGCAGCTACGAGTTCATAAACGGAAGGAAGTACCATGTGGCTGAGCCCCACTGGATTTCACTGGTGACTACGGTCGAGTTAAATGTGCCCTGCCTGGCCTAAACAATAACTTCCGTATATTCCACTAGAAGCTCACCGATGCACACATGATTTAGGACACCGGAGGCAAACACCTTGTGTAACAAAAAAGGTGACTGACCAAGTCAGCTGACTTTTAGGCATCAGAATATCCTAAACTAACTCTTGCTCACTTACCGTGTACAGGTTGTGTGCCCTGGCGTCGAAGTAATAAAAACAATTCGCGTCGCAATAAGCGAGGCGATATCTAGAAAGTGCTGGTTTGTTATTTTTGGGATAACATTTCCATGATGCACTCTTCAAGCTTACTGGGCAAAAGCTCATTTCCACAATGACTCAGCACTTTTGTGACCTGAGACATCAGCGGCATTCTTCCAATATCCGTGGAACTTTCTCCACCACAAGACACCAACCCGTAACACTTTCAACGATAACAGGTGAGTCCACTACGCCATGGCAAGTTAACATCAAATATTGGATCAGTAACGTGATTGGTGAACATGTCAGGCTCCCGTACTTTGCCGTGCTTTGTATCTTTTTGTGCTTCCAATTTGGAATTTCCTATTTTGATAGTTGCATAACCGTTTTCTGTTTGAATGAGAAAAAGTGCAAAAACGTGCACTCGCACAATTTCGCGCAGTGCAAACGTAGTCGCGCACTTATACTCTTTCTTCTGATTTCCCTCGCGCCTACAGCGGTCATTCGTGAGTCTACTGTGCCAACTCTGATATCACAACGTTTCGGACTATCTCCGGAAAGCATAAGTCAGAACTGCTCAGAAGACGACCCATGGAAAACCGTGACCGAATCATTGTTTATTCGCCGACCTTGGCAAACGACGAGCCATTGTGAAGAGAACAATTTCTACGCATTCATTTTTATTTCTTTGCCACCCACTCCTGGTAAGGTATTGTTAGGGCAGCCAGACCACTAGAACATCAACATTGCAAGTTTGGAAAGTGGATTTCTCCCTAGAACTGACTGGTTTATATTGCACAAGTAGGATATGCGCCAATGTTTGCCACGCAACCGGCGTGACGACGAAAATACGTGATGCACCAAGTCCTCATGTTTCTCGCAGTGTAGTTCTGTTACACCGTATTCAACTAGGCAACTTGAGTTGTTGAAGATAACCCGTGGAAACATCACTATAAATAGCCATGGGGTATTGTTAAAATTTCGGCCGTTCATAATGTGTTGAAATACCGGTGAATTCGTTGGAAGAACATTCGCTGCACAATGTTTAAGCTGAAAAACTTTCGAGTGGAATAAATATTTTTACTCCGAAATGTTGCATTTTGTTGCGCATGTGCTCAAACCAAAAACCATTGTGACCTACGTCACTATTTTCGCAGCCCACCGAATTTCAACATCCACTGAAGCAGCCATACCTCTGGCGGAAAACGTTTGGCGAAATAATTTCCTAGCATCTCTCTTACCCCATGATGGCTATATGGGAATCAAAAGATTGAACTCGTACTCAGAACTCCATTGCCTGTTTCTTTAAATCAAACAGGGACACGTGGTTACTTTGGAAAATTCAATCACATGGTGCGAATACTGAGCACCATTTAGTGGTCGTTGATCAGGTGGCTGCTGACCTGTTCGCCAAGCTTGACAACTGACTTGCATACGTCTCGTTACCACACGAGGAAACATTATCACCAAACGGCTGGGAGCTCACTCAACCCTAATTCAAGCACACTTGCCTAATTTCCAGCTCAGCATGACGCGCGATTTTTGAAATGGTAAGCGAATGTCGGCTGGTCCTAGCCGCTCTGTATTCGCACAATGGAATTGAATTTTCGATAGTCAAGACATATTCCTGATGGACTAAGGCAGTCGGGCAATCGACTTGAGAATACCAGTCCAGACTTTAAGCCCCCTTTAGGCATACCTGGATCTTGCTGGGAAATCATCCCACAGGACTTTTCAGACAGGGCAGGCTCGCTCCAGTGAACAACGAAACTTGGTGAGCAGCTAAAATATGAACGCAAATGGGAATGCTTTTTGGTTTGAGCACATACGCGACAAAATGCAACATTTCGGCGTAGAAATTCCCATCTCGCTTTCAAATGTTTTTTCAGCTGAGAGCATTGTGCGGATAATGAGCATCCTGGCCTTGTCAAAAAATGTTTGCACTGAACTCAAGTTACAAGGGAATTTTAACAAAAACAACACTACGCCAGTCAATCAGCACTAAATTCAGCAAACAATTCAATTACCCAATTATCGAAAGTAGACTACAATATTTGATCTAGGTATCCGTGACAGTTCCTAAAATATGCCCAGAAGATTTGGCAAAGTCGAAATAGAAAAAGGGTGGGACGGAGAAATAAAATGAAAGCGTTATGAATTCTTGAGTTTTGTCAATAAAAACGACCACCCGTATATAGTGAAACGCATACATAAAAGATATATTAATCTCAGCTGTTGAAGTGTTCCGCTCCAATTTTTCATGGATTGATGCGGCTGTGAGGACATCCGTGAAAGCTAATGAAATCTCCATCGAACGGACAACTGATTTGATCTGAAGGCAAATGTGCCGGCAAAATATGCTGTAAAAGGGGTGGTCAAAATATTGTGCAAGATGTTTACACATATTTGTTGAACTGGTCAAAAATCAAAAGCTAATGCAGGGTTACTGGCGGGCGTGAAATCCGTAAACTAGACACGAAAACAGTGGATTCAGAGGAGAAAATACTTGGATGATAAGCATAACGTGTACTTTGGCCTCTGAAACCAAGGACCGGTCACGCTTGGGGATTTTGTGTTATATGCACCATGCTTTAAGGTCAATAAAAGAAGGGAAGTCAGAGAGCATAGCGAAACGACTAGGGTTCGAATACATGTACTAAAGCGGTTAGTACCCGCTTTTAGCTACGTTGTATGGGATCCGGCGATACCTAGACTTTCCCAGACATCTTGAAACGGCTTCTATTGAATCGTGTCAAAATCAGTATAGGGCCTTAGTTTAAGCGATGGCGTTTTGCAAGGGAACCAGAAATCCGGAGAAAGCTGCACGAGCCTTAAAGAGTTCCAAGTGAGAAGTTCGTTTTCTCGGCATGAATGAGTGCTTCACAGATAGTCTGACAGTGATAGCCAGAATTTGGCGAGGGCCCCTCTTGTTCCTACGGATTTTTGTATGAAGGCATCTTGGCAGGAGAATAGGAGGATTTCTAGTAAAAGGAGAAAAATTTGAGCTGGAGGAGAGAGAAACAAATGCGCATTTTTTGAGAGCACAAGGATGGTCTTCACCTTGTCCCAGTAGTCACTAGGCAGATCTTTGCAGGCACTGAGAAAATGAGAACAATCATTAAGTAGTAGAGGGTGCGAACAAGTTTTGATGTGATTGTTTTCAGTATATTGGCCAACGTGACATTTCTTGCATATTTGAAGAGAGCGTAAGGCCAGAATCTAGCAAACTACCGTAATTGGATGAATTGGCAAACTTATTTTGGAGTTGTATGACTTGGTTAGTAAATGAGGTTTAATGTTCTGCTTGTAATCACAGATAACCAGAGAGACGAAGTTTCGGGCATTCAGAAAACTCCGGCTCGTATTTAAATTAAGCGCAGCTTGCTGAATGTGGCCGCTTTCAAATGAGTATCCAGCGTAAGTGGCCGCATTTTTGTCCTTTTGATTTAATAAGGGTTTGCAAAAAGATGAAAAATGGCACGAGTATGATGACGTGTGTGATTGTTCGTCCATGTTCTCCGCGTATCACGACCAGTTCATGATAATGCAAGAGGAACGGATGATTAGCCACAACAGTGTAGTTAACCTGATAACAGAAATGTAATAGTGCGGACATACTGGGGACTCGTAATAGCATAGCTGTTCTGGTGGAAGTCATGACATTGGTCAAGTGGGATTAGGACTTTGAGTTATTCACATGCAATACGTTGGCAAAGAGCGGTTCTCGAATGAAGAAACCCTGACCGAGAAAATGCAGGAATGTTATTAGCATCCCGCAGAGATGATGGTACCCAAATATTTGGGCTCGAAATCAAGGAACTACCATGGGGTGTCAACTGACCGACAGACCAATCGTGGTCAATCGCGTCGGGGATTTAGAACTGTGAAACTGAGGGATCTTGAAGGGAGTGAGAATTTGACTGTGGAGGATGATGTACAAGTCTCAGCTTCAATTTTCACGGCGCCGGGCAGTTTGAGAAGAGATTACAAAAAGTCAGTGAGCCAAAAATGGCAAGAAAGTCGCTAATTTAAGTTATATGGAATTCGTAGCGGCCGATCTGTAAATGAGGAAAGCCAAGGTAGTATGTGTTACATGCACGCGGGGGAAATTCCAGTGCAAACTAAATCAGAACGAGAAACGATTTCATTGATGTGGACGGCGTATATAACTGCCACGTGTTCATCCTAAAGCTAGTACCTCTGACAAATTATCAGGGCTATAGCAAGAAGCTTGGGTAATCGTAGCAGTGTAACATTGAAAGCGCTTCATGTTTTTTCTGGCGTGCTTTCGCTTATGGAGCCACAAGGCATTATTGCAGAGCTTTTTTGCCTCGCGCAAGTAGCAGTTGCACAGTCTCTGTTCTCGTGCTTTCCTCCAGCATAAATGACCCTTGTTCACCTCTGTTCGCTCTTTTAAGTGAGCATGGATTATCAGCGTTCTCCGATCCCGGTCAAACAATCGGTTGTGTTTCTTTGTTGTACTCAAATTTGGTTGGACATTCTTTATCCAGACTTCAGCTGCTGCTCACCGAGTCGATTTAGGCGCAGCGTGACCTGCATACATTTCGTGAAAACACTCCATGCTAAATATGCTCGGCATATTTTTTTCGTAAATGAGTTGTAATGAGGAATCAGGCTGTAACCAGCATGTACGGGAGAGATTATGAGCGTGCATATATTGTGGTGAGATACTTGCATTTCTACCAATTATTTCTCTAAATTGGCAGCCTTGTTCCGTTTTATATGCCCATTTTTTCCTCGCGTAGTGTAACTTAATACTTTTTGTCATGTCTCGTGATAATTTCTGTAGCTTTCTCCGGGTTAACAACAAGTTGTTCGCATTCACAGGTGGTGCATAGCAGGCAATTCTAATTTGTCCTTTCATGTTGGTACTGTCACCTTTGAATGCCAAGGTTATTTAGTTGGTAGTCCAAATGCCTGATTCCTATGTACTGACTCGCGATTCCCCCACTCCCGAGGAATTACTCAGCAGGTATTTAAGTGTCATTTACTTACCTGAGTGTTACTCGATAAACTAAGTAGCGGGTATTTTGGAAAACAGGTATTAGAAACTCCTTGCGACTCGCCCAAAGCAATTTTAAAACACGTGAGAGCTACGAGACCTACGCGTATACGCAATCTCTTAAATATGGATCACCCTGGCAACCAAACGTTTTGGTAGTTATTTGCCCACTGCAAGATATGATATATGCGAAGCCCGAAGGGGCGATTTTTCGAAAAATGTGATTAGTTTCCGTCAATTTTAGATCCAGGTGGTCAGTTAGATTTGGACTTTGTGGCGAAAATCGCGAATAACGTTATGAAACGCCGAAAGTATGCGCCATCGTTGGCTCCCATTACCACGTTCCTTTCCCGAGTAGAGTAGACTAAAGCGCTGCATCTCTGTAAGAAACTTGGTGTTGCGTCCAAATCCGACAGTTGATTCCTGTGTACGCTTGCGTGGACGCTCACCATCTCCTTGTTGTAAGCTTTTCTGGTACCCTGAAAGTTGGGACCAGTATGCACGGATGTGCATGAGAAGTTACACGTAGAAACTTTCCCAGATCCCGCATTGAGCGAAGCGAGATTTGAACTTCCTCTGGCAGTTTGCCAGTGATATCAGGAACAGCACTAACAGGGATAATGCTGTCACAGATACCTCGTCACGAATCAGTAGCTTTATTGGTCGGTCACAAATTGGTCTTAAGCAGGGGGTAGTACGACGTAACAACCCAGATGTTCAATTGATTCCAACGTTAATAAACCTATGCATGCATATGTTGCATTCTCCTCTGCGGTACGTTGCTGGCGTTTCCGCATCTGGTGGTACGAAGTAGCGTATGACGTGTCACCCTTGACTCTTTGCATGATCTGACACACCATCCGGACGACCCCCAAAAAGTTTCGTTTGGTCAAACATAAACAGCATTTTTCGTCGATGGGCTGGCAGTTGTTTAGCCCACCAATGCTCCAAAACTCGCCGACATAAGACCAAATCATTGAGCACTTTTGGAAATCCAGATACACGGTTTCACCAACTTTACTTTGGTGGTTTCTGGTCCCTTACCAACTTCGAGTTGGTTCATCCACATACTGACGTGAATCTGTTGTTTCACTCTTTGGTTACTGACACACAGCCAACTACCTTCCATTATTCGAGAATCTAAACACAGTTTCAATTATTTAAATACTCCAAGCAACGGCCTATCAACGGGTCGGTAGCAGCCTCATGGAGAAGCTCAACGAATAACTGAAAGATTAGATGTGTGTCTAGTGTCGCTCCATCGTATATGCTGGCATAAGGGATACCCTGGAAGAGGACCCACAACACACATCAAGGCTGGTGAAATTAGTATGGAAAAACAGAACGCATTGGGTACATTCCGAGTTAATGTATTGATATAAGTTATCAATGAACAACTGATGGACTTGAGTAACCCATTCTGCGATTTCAGGAAGATCAGAAGTGAGTGCGTACGATGGCAGAATAGAATCTGTGTTTATTAATGCGAACGAGTAAATTCACCGCAACAGCTATCGGTTTCATGGCGAGCACTCTTCACATCACCCCTCTGGCATTTTATATCCATTAAAACTTGGTGTCAATTATCCATATTGGGACTAAAGACACAAATGCACAAATTTTTTAGAACTACCCAAGAAGGAACTCAGACATTCTCTGGCAGGTTGTTTCTGTAAAAACAATGGACCTTTGAAGGGAATCACTCAAGATATTTAAGTGAATTTGATTATTCACCGTATGCGTGCTGCCGCGTAAAATTCGGACGGTTCCTCTTCTGCACTTTCCTGGGGTCACGGTTTCGATTGAAAGTTTCCGCCGTTGTCATCAAGCTGGTTTATAGAAAGCTTATTTCACATATTTTCAACCATATTTTACGTCAAACCAACTCCGTCTTTCTCGGTTTTCCAAATGAGCAGCTGATATCACATAACACGTGCGAGGAAGCTTTTAAAATGCGCATTGTAACGAAATACTTGTTGATTTGCGCTCATACCTTCAAAGTGGAAACTTAGCATAAGATGAGAGGCCGTTGGCTCACCGGATCTACTCTGTTTTGCCCCACGTTTTAAAGACTGAAACAAGCAAAGGAGGTTTAAAAAATCCCACCACTCTTGGCTGACTGTTGTAGTAAATTCTCGTAGTTCCTTGGGATTTCCGCTTTCGAGACCACAGAATCAGAGACACGACTAGATGGAAGTGGCTTCTCATGGATGTCTTGTCAACATCTTCCCCCCACCACTTCTGATAGCTAGGACATAGTTTTGATGATATGTGCTGGGTTTACATGAAGCACAACTGTCAATGTTCTTTTTAGAGTTTCTCATTCTCAATTGGTTCCACTAAGATTGTTGGGGGAATTGTTTGGGCTGATGATAATGAGGCTAGTTTCATTATGACTGACGTGGACTGGCTTGGACTGGTTGAGGATGTAGATGGAACGAAGGGCAACCAATGGAAATCGATTGTCCAGCCTACCAAGTTGATAAACAAGATGATTAAGTTAGGCTTCAACAACCTTGGAATGACTTTTTATCAGTTGTTAACCTTCAATCGGTGAGAAAGGAAGCGATAAATATTAGGTGTTGTTTCTTTTGTATTAGGGTGTGATGGGATGGTGGTGGATAGAAAACAGACGGTTGATGAGGAGGAACGCTGACTGGATTGGAGTACTGAACGTTTTGGGGAACATTCAAACAAGAATTCTGTGTACCCTCTAGAGCGTCAGCTTTGGCTGGGGTTGGGACCTTTTCTCTTTCCTGTGAAGAAGTACACGGTAGTCTGTGTTTCGGTTTGAGTGTTGCGATCAACGTGGGTTGCTACACTATCATACAACTTTGTGATCAAATGATCTTGCCCCGCTGTGAACGTAAAGTTGTTTCACCACAGTTTCCACTATTTTCAAATGAAGCGATACGGTTTTTCAAAGTGATATGGTGACGTTATATCATTGTTTTCTCTTCTAAAATAAATTTCCAACAGCGCACTAATGATGTCACCTCGATCAGTGATGAAACGTTTGCAATCAAATCGTACAACTCAGTGAACAAACTAACGAACATATGCGCTACCCGAGCCGCTAACATCTTCCTCTATAGCATTCCTAGAATTCTATTGGATTAATTCTCAGTGTTAATTGGTTTTTATCGGTATAATTATACTTACGCGTATCTGTCCTAGCACCGGGCACTGCGTTCCGCCTCACTGGTGAGAATGTCATCAGTTACATGGCGTCGGGCATACCAATCACCTGTCTCTGTTGTGAATGTGTTCGCCTGCTCAGACGCGTCAGCTGGGCTATGTCTATCATGTACCATTGGAAACGTGCTTGTCTCGCATGTCAGTCGTCCGGAGTTCAAAATCTGGCGCGGCGAAATTTATGCACTTCTGGGTCGCCCGAATAAAAGGGGAACTCTAATCCAGTGCTTCACATTTTTGGTATGGACTCATTAGAATAATGCGCCAGGACAGCAGAAGGACTGTTTAAACGAGTCCGATGTGAACGTGGAAACCCGATCAGTGCCCTTTTTGAAGAAGAAAACTATACGGATTCATCCGAAATCCAGTGAATAAGGAGCTCTCCTTTTGTAGTTTAGAACTAATATATCCACAATCAAACGAGGTTTGACTGAAAACGTACTCTACTGTAATGGCGGTGAGGTAGCTAGATACTGAAACCAGCTTCGACGTTTAGCATGTGCCTTATTTAGGTATTCAACCAGGTTGTTAGGTGGTGGCTTACGTAGCAATTTCAGTACAGGAGTACAAGTGTCGAAAGTTAACCTACACTCTTCAGCTTGAGGTTTGGTGTTTTCCGCACTCAACCACAAAACTAGATATCAGCTGTACAGATTATAGAGATCAAAGCTCGAGTATTGATCTGCATCACATATTTATGAGAACTCAGGTGTCCCGCTTCACGAATACACGTCATTCCGTTCGGTCCAATTTCTTCACATAATTGGCTGGAGTGTTCTCAACGTTTACACAAAATAGTTAGAACGCAGTTAGTGCTGTCATACTAGTATCTCAACTAGCCTGAAAATCTCCCAGAGGTGTGTAGAAAGGAAAGAAAAGTTTTGCTTGAAGGTTGCTCTTATAGACAAACACTTATAATTGCAAAGGTTTTTTGTAAGTGGCCCATTTTTGTTGGGTTTTTTTTGAAACACCAAAATGGAGTGCAAGGCTGCACAGATGAGGTAAATTATTACAGCACTACGCATTTGTCATCCTCCACGAAAGTGACCTTGGAAAAATACTCATTAGCTGCTCACAAACTAATCAAATGGTACATAACGCGCCCCCTTTTTGGCCCGCTAATCTGTTTTAAGTCGGATAAACCACCTGCACATGCGTTTCGCTAGAAGTCTGGTGCTGCTGGATGCTCGGATTTCAAATGTTCTATTCCAACCAGTTACGAGCGAGCTCCTGTACACATTCATTTTACACGCGCTTCAGAATCAGAAGTAGAACAACTGGGAAAATATCTTTAGATATCAAGATTACTTCAGACTTTCATGGTGCACCAGTACGGAAGTGTTAGCCTCCAAGTCTCAGGCAACCAGGCTGTAAGAAATCTGTGTATATCCAGCTATTATTTAGATAAGATGGTGTTTTGAGTAGAACCTAAAGGTGTCAGTAGACAAATATTTCATGCAACCAAAACGACAATAATGACGCTTCCTGTCATAAAATATTTTGCACTTATTTTGGACCTCTCAAACTGCAAGAGCGAATACGAATGTTGGAGTTCAACACGTTACAAGATGGAGCAGAAAGACAACTTTTGGTGCAATTATCAAAACGTTCGCCGAAATGACGTTTAGGGCTGTCGATAAACAGCCTGGAATATCAATAGGAAAACACTTAGTTTTAAACTCCGCTGGAACACGGTATTATCTCGGATGTTAGCCATCATACAAAGACTATAGCCACAACACAACCAAAAGTAGACCTCTATGCGCAAAAGAAAATGTTTTAGACAATATTCTGGTCTTTGTAATCCTTGGCAACTGGAATGGTAATTCCTTCTTGCACTTGCCTAGATGTAATTCTTATGCACATTTTTCTGCTCCACAACAATACTCATCATTCCGGTTCACTACCCTCTCCAGATTCCTTTCTGGTTACTTGAAGAACAGTTGTGGCTTTATTCCCCAATTTTCTCATACCCGATTCTGACTCGCGTTGCTACTCGCATGTGATTTGATTTTTGGTAAAATATCCAACTGTCCCTAATATAATTAGAGTGAGTAGCTAGACCAAGTTGGCTCACATGATTCTGCTACAGTATTCCCCGTTGTCCGTACTTGTACCACTGAATAATGGATTAGATTAATCCATTTACAGAAATCAGTGGTTTTTTCGGTTAGAAATCAGCCAATGCAGAACAGAACAGCTCTTCCTGATTATTTCCTTGTACTCCAGAGTTTTATTGTCAAGAAGGCAACAACAGGAAGCTACTAGAATGAACATTTGCAGAACAGATGTGATGACAAAAATATACGCTCATGTTTCCTCTTAGTTGCAAAAACCACTCTGAATTTTGTATGTTGAGCACGTAAAATATGAGGTAGTTTTAGGCGTTATGGAGGACAGAGTGTGTTGTGATGACATAAGGAATGAACAATTTACGTATGAGAGGAATAATGGTCATACAGACCTCCTAAAACGATGAATTTACCTTGTTATTTAGTGGTGAGCATTCACAGAATTGATATCAATTACCAGACCTGTCAAGACTAAAACTGAAAACCGTGAGCTGCACGTCTAAAATATTCCCATTATGCTGATGGTCTTTCCTAGCATTTCATATGATACGAATATGTGCATGATAAGGAAGTTCAACCAAAAACCTTCTGTCCAGATCCCATATCGGTCGTTTTACCATTATCCGCAACACTTTAAACATGAACTCTGGCATCATCGTGAAAAATGTGGAAGGATCGACGTAAAAGTCATTGAACAGTGCGATAGGTCCTGATGAACTGAGTAATGGATGAGCCCCCTTCATGCTGTGGATGTTCATCTTTAGACTCATCCTCCCGTGAAAGCGTCACTAAATAACTCGTGCATTAATTCAGTAGATGTAGCGATTACTATCCTTCTGTTCTGATTCATGTGAAACGAGAAATGCGCGCTACTTCAAAGAACTGAAAAGAGCCGAGTAATCGCTCTTTACTGCTCTAGCTTCGTTCAAAAACAATGAGCCGCCTCTCGAAGTGAGGTTTATTTACAAGCGTTTAACGCACACCACAGGTTCTCTTGAGTAAATTAGAATTTACTCTCCAGTTAAATAGTGTGGTCATCCAGTGCGGTGAATCCGAGCAGGTTCATTCGTATTCAATTTGCTCTGTTTGAACTATCCAGCTCATATCTTTCACGGCTAATGTCGTAAGCTCACAATACAGTAAAGCAACCCCTAACTCGGGCCACTTCGTGTCAGATCCCACAAACACCAAAAAACTTGATGTTATCGGGTGTGAACTTCAGAAATAAGATGTGTTATGGGTAGTTACAACACCACGCATCAACACCAAATGTCCAAAGTTCCGCTGGATGTAGTAATCATATGGAGACCCTTGAGCTGTAAGAGAAAACAGAGCTAACAGTATCATGCGAACGACGAAAAAGACAAATGACTTTTTCAGGCGATAACAGATATTCTAGCCATGTGTCATTTTAAATTCGAATGAAGGAATTAGTATCTCAAGGACAGAAGTAACCACATTAAGGGCAGTAAAAATCACTTAATGAGTGCTGGATCGATTGCCGCGATGTAACATATTATTCACCAGTTGTTTTTCGATATATATAATGCAAACTTCTGAGACGGGGTCCAACGTTTTTCCTTTTGAGTGTGGCACACCAAAGACACTCGCAATAGAGCAGGAAAGTCAGCTAAACAGATTTCTTGCTGAGCTTCAATTACAACAGCGACGAATGTACGCCCATATAATTGAAGTACGTACATTCACGCGGCACGAAGCGGTTACATGTTCAACCCGTTGAATTGTACGAATAGCGTGATAAGTGTGGTTAGCGGTGGTACAGTGGACTGGCTGCTTACCCTGCTTTCTCATCGCTATATCATTCACGCTTACTCACAGCGTGAACTAGCTAACTCACAAAATGACGATGGTGCAAATTGACTAAATTGTTCAGTGGAGTCTACCAGCTGGGTTATGAGACCGAGGGATGCATAGCTAGAGAATTTAAGATAAGCGGTAAGGAGGTACTTGTTTGTAAGCAAGAAGACCAGACATTCGTTTGGTAAAAGTACGCACGATTAAATGTCTTGGAATAGTACGATATGAATGCAGCAATAATTTTGCCTCTTATTGCGTCGTTACTGGAGTGATTTAGTTTGGATAGAAAAGTCGGTGGTAGAACAGTAGAGCTGTCTGTGTGAAGCGGTGTTGTTTTGGATGCTTTTACTAAAAGCAGTACGCATCACATACGACCAAACTCAAGCAACGAGTAAATGAATGTCAAAAACAGTGGTAGAAAATCCAAACTCAAATTTCAACTGGAAGGCGGATGATTTTCAAGAGTCATTCAATCCAAGACGGAGGCACTATGTGAATAAGCTTTTGATAAAAAATCGTGCAACAATAAAGACCTTGAAATGAGTCAACAAACGAGGTTTTGAGACTTCTGTGAAGACGTCAAATACTGCACAAATTCTACTCGACGGGACACCATGAATAAAGGGGTTTGGTGCAGAACAATCGGGATTCCGAAGAAACATGGATTGACGGTTATTTGATTGCTTCAAACGGTTCAAACTGTGTGACGTGTTCTTTTTTCCAGCACTTGAGTCGTCATTCTTGTTCTCCTACATGGACATATTTACTTGCACAGCGCTATCACGGGCAGTCCTAGAAAAAAACCTGGATGCGGTGATTCTGGTTCAATATTTGCCTCGCATTACAAAAAATGCGATGACAAACTAATGGGATAAAATCCTTGGATAGTGAAGACAATGGCTAATACAAAAAGAGGTAGGTTGGGTTAAGGTGGTTTCACAGCAAAGGCGCAAAATTCCTCTCCCTCAGAAATGCTGAGACTCCGTGGTATTGTTTAAGACGAAGACTGATGCTACATTTTCCAATGGTTGGCCTGGAGTGTAAGGAATGTCGTCCGTGAAGCAATATGCTGCTTGTTTTAGAAGCGATAGTTAAAGTCGCGTTGTGTGTGGTTCGTTCCTTGTTGTTCACATTCAAAACACATGTGAGGCTTAGAGGATGTGTGATGGCATTGTTAGGTGATTCAAAGGGATGAGCGTTGAGCTGATAAGGCGGGGTCAGATGAGTTCCTCAGCTTAAAATTTGCACACGACATTTCTGATAGAATGTGTAAATACTCCAGACATTTATTTTTTATCTGGAGCTGCTGAAGATTTTCTTAGATATGTGAGGACGCAGAAAATGAAATATAGTACTCCCTTTCTCGCCTGTCTACTTAGCGTTCTGTCTGTCCAACATCATTCCCAGATGTGCATTTTAGACGTAACACTCTACTCAACACTCCTCAACAACCAAAGACAGGTTTTGCTCTTGTTGGGGATCATCAGATAGGCGCAGGTCCCGAGCTTCCGTCAACCTTATGTTCTACCTGAACTCCAACTGCACGAACTTAGTAAAGTGCACGCATTTGCATATCAATTTTTCTTTACGGCTGACCCACCTTGATCCCAGATGAATCTCTCCCACACGATCTTCGTAGGTTTTTGTTCGATGTTCTCTGTTTTCCAGCTTTAGTATGCGTCGTTTAAAGGTATCAACAAAGGTTCAACCTAAACTTTCAGTTCTGGATGGGTGACGCAACTGTTGAAAAACGAAAATGATCTACATGATCTACACATGATCTACATATCCAGCTCCATCATATGACAGAAGAAGCTCCGGAACTTTAAATTATCCAAAAGCAAACCAGTGATTTCTATCGCTGTTATGGAATTGAAGCTCAGCTTTCCATTAACTGCTCTGTCCACTTTGACAAAACATCTTCTACGCTCAAGATCATGTATTTTCGCACTGGAATAAAAATTTAGCTCCTATTGTACACTCCACAGCTATAAAGTATAAGAAGTCTTTCAGGTGTAGCACCCTTTCTGTGCCTAGCTGCCATGCCACACAAAGGAAGCAAGAGATTTGGGATAGTGCCAAGTTGCCCAAGCATAGACAAGGGAGGTCGAGAAGCAGAGATCGAATTTGAACCATCAAACTTCCGGTCGGTAAATCCGCACTCTAACCACTGATCCATCTAGCTGTAATATAAATCTGACTAATAATATGCCCTCTGCCAAACTCGGAATGCCATTTATGAAACTGCTAATATAGTCAATGTCGAAGTTCCCATGATGTGACACGGTCACCCAACATTAAACAATAAAGAAAATTAGCGGAGTAACTATTTACATTTACCGTTCCCCCGTACGCCATGCAGTTTAACAACAGCAAGTACCACTGTACATCAGACGGTCATGAGTATTTTTTGCTAGCACTTGCCCAAACAGAGATGGAAATTTTTCATTTCGTTCTTAGTTGCAACTGATGCAAGCGCCGTGACTTTATCGTCCTCGTTGATATTCTACTGAAATATTAGGTACAAAAATACATGGGTGTAGTTACGCAAAAACATAAGCTAGAATCAGAGTAGTGCAGGGTCTACGGCGTCTGTTAGCGTGGACCTGGATGGCTCTTGAAGATCCCTGAAATGGCCAGCAGTGGTTTGTTATCTGCGTGGATTATGTGGAAATCACTACCAGTAAAAATTCCAGCCACTGCTGCCTCTTTACTTCGCCTTTAATTGCTAATTTTTAACGAAAGCAACGTAGATGACAAAAACACACGGTTTGGAAAGTAAAACGGTAACGAAGTACCTCCTGTCTAGCGGTGAAAGAATGTCTAGTACTGTATTTGGTCGTGGGTCCCTAATAAACCAGACGCAAGTATATATTCCGCGTGAGATAAGACCACTTGACATTTACAAGGCAAAATCCACTCAAATTATTTGATTTGAGAGTACGGTCTGAGTCTGGAGAAACGGTAACAATCTGGAGCACTAGGATGTACCTTTGCCAAAATTTTGGGCGCACATCCGTTGTTTTTGCTTGTAAATATCAGAAATTCGCTTGATATTCATATCTTACACAAACGAATGCACTTCTCACGCAGTCACAACCGAAATCAACACTTCGACGAAGTGATGTCAAATCCTTAGAGTGTTTCGGCATGCAAACTTTCTAGCATTTGGAAGCTGTCGAAAGGTTTGTTGCTGCACAAGTAAATGTAAACGGGTATAGATAAGTTGCGTTAGAGAACAAAGTAGTCACTTGGGACGAAGCGCACTGCATAGCTTGAGATTACAGGGTTACCGAGATCTGGTGCATCTTGCTTTTAATAATCTAGTATTTAGTTAGCTTATGGGCTTACCTACTCCTGGAGGCATGCACTTAGCAAAAATTTATCCTCGGAGGTTTTGGCGTTGCCCAATTTACCAGTTTTTTAATTCTAAGATGTCATTCATCTGAACATATCAAGTCTGTTCACAAAGGAGTAATTAGAATCACATGTCTGGTTAAACTATCTCGCTCTCGGCTGCCTCAATTAATCGCATGAAAGTAGGTTCCCATGTTTCTTTAATGGATATCTATTTTGATTCTCCAATTCCACCAAGCTTAGTGTAATTCGGCTTTAAGCGTTATTACTTGTCGGCTTCAACTGAGGTTTATGGTCAAGAATGTACTCAAACTGTGCCACAAGACCTTTACACTTTCGAATTGAGTGTAAAATCTCAAGCCAAATAGGGGTTTCTTATTTCCTAAACTGGACGGAAAGATGGCTCGATTCAAGTTTTGATCCTGTGGAAATTAGATCTGTGCAACAAGTTTGCGTATAAGCACTTCTTTTCGTTAGTAATTCTGTGGGAATCTGTGAGACAAGCCTTTGAAACAGGCATTTGATTCCACTTGTTTATTTATACGTTGTTTCCGTAGTTCGCGCTTGAGAATACGCAAAAGAACAAACTTGGAATATTGCGCAAAACTGTGCGGTTGGGTTGCGCTTTCAAGTTCGGTACGTGGACGGTGATTTTTTAGATTTCCATATTACTTACTGGTCGTACCTTTCACAAGAAATGTTCCAAAACTCTTCTTATCGAAACGTATATCTGGACCGTGAAGTTGCATTTCTACCACTAGCACAGACTGGATTTCATTCAGTTAAGTAAGATCTGCCATTCAGATGGGGCTTTCTCCGCTGTGTACAGAGTGAGGAAAGCACAACAGCTGTTCACCAATCAGACACAAAAATGTCACTCATTTGAATCGTCTCGGGGCGGCTGTTAAGTCCGTAAATTACTAAACTGCTAATTTAGCATTCTTCAAGTAGCGTGAAGCACCACAACGCTAAGCCGCTTCGCACGGATGATGTCATCTCAACAGGTGGCGAGATTTCTACAATCACACTGTTAATCTCAGCAAACGCGACACAAGTCCCCTACCGTTCAACTACACTTTTGCTGCTTTTTTGCACAACGGTTATTTGCTGTTGAAAAACACCAGTTGTCGCACCAAAAGCAGGCAAAATTCGTGGGTTTCCCCCAGAATTTCAAACCTTCTAAACCCTACCGTCTGACATGTATTAACGATTGATTTCCCGTGATCCACGTCCTGGATGAAACAAAAGAACTGGTCTCATTCGAACTCATGATATTATGCGTTATCAATGAGTCGCCAAAGATCCGGTTCAGGCGAGTAGTATGTTGCGTTTTTCACTGTTTTCACAAATGCGCAGGACACAGCACATACGTTTTGTGCATTGTCAAGGTTTCGTAAAGCAAACGTACTGAAGGGATGCGTAATGTGACAGGAGGAAAATAAGATCGTAGTTTTCCAAGTTGACATAACTTACTGAAGCAACAGGGTCAAACAAAGTAGAACTGGGTTACAAATTCTACGAACATCGTGTCAAAAACATCCGAAAATATTAAAGCTTATTGATGAAAAATCCGGAGCAAAGTGTGAGTTCGTTAACGATAGCAAAAATGCACACATATCATTTGTGATGCTCGCCACATGTCATTCCTGTTCTCCAGCAGTTATAAACCAAAAGCCCTCAAATTTACTCAACTTACGTCCTCGGTAGAGCTTTGGGAATCTCTGCTCCACGTAATAGATGAGAACACTCAGTTATCGTCATACACCATAAAACAGGGCAATTTGATGCTTCCCGAAGTGTCATCCTCCAGATTGAAAAAAAATTGCCTCCATTGGAGAGAGTTAGCGAGGTCACTTGGAGTGTTCAGTATATAGGAAACAGCCCATTTGACTGTTTCGGTAAGAAATGACCAAGACCTAGTTTTCTGCTATTTCCTCCATAGTTTTTATCTGACTGACAAAACAGCAACGATCCACATAAGTGTGGTTTTACATTGTGTTTCTCAAGTGTATTTAGCCTCTTAAAGTAGAGCAAATCATACGATGTTAGGCTAATTCAGACGTATAACTTTAACTTCTGAGTAATAATGATGATTCTCATGGGAAAAATGTTGACAATTCAGTTTCGAGACTAGTGACAAGTTATCACTATTCACTTAAGGCTACCGTTTTCACCACACAAAAGCAAAAACACAATGGCTTAGTTATCGACGAAATACTGTAATTTGATCAACTGCTGTTTTCTAACCGTCCCCCTTGTAGTTAACCATGAAACTGAGATAAAAATATGGGAACCTCTGGGTGTCGTTTTTTTTCAAACAGAGCGATATATCCAGATTTTAGCAAAAGAAAAAGTGTGAACCAAGCCTTTCACTGGTTAGGAGTGCCACTAGCCGAATAATTCCACCCATTAGCGTAATACTCATTGACTTGGAGAATGCGACTTCAGAGTGGTTTTTCATGAAAGGGGTTTTCCATTACATGACTAACAAAGTATTTGAAATACCGTATCAGAATTTTAATGCGACTTAGTGTGAACCTTCAAAAGCCCATAGAAAACGTCCTTATATTGCTTGCTCGCGTTAAAAGCCAACTAATTTTAGGCATTTTATTGGGTTCTAAAGAATGTGTGGTTCTATGGTGTAGTACGAACTTACCAAGGAAGTTGCAGTGAGGGGTAAGAACATGTGATGCACAGCTTTAGGTTCAGCATCAAGCAAAAGCCAAAGTTTTTCAGACAAACAACGGTGCAACACCTCTCGGGTGAATATCACTTGATCCGAAGTTTAAAAACTGAACCTGCTTCTATTTGTCTAAAAAACTTGGCAATTTCGAAACAAGCTCAAGCAGAGTGGGTTTATCTGCCGGATATTTCGCCTCTCTGTGCACGCAGATAAATCTTAGTCGCTGACAGCAGAATAAATATAGCCTATCAAAACTAAAACGTTTTGGATGCTATTTTAGTTATAAGACCCCAAGGCGTTTTAGCATCGATTGTTAAGTGCAGCATTTTCCTAAATCAGTTCTCCTGTTTGGCGCTCGGGGCTTTTGTACACTTTATCACATATCTAGACAGTATGGTAATGAGGTGGAATCCTAACGTAACTTGGTGTTAACCAACCATACAGCTGAATTTTCAGGTGTGGTAATATAAATGCGTGAACGCTACACATTATTTGGTGTGTAGAATATCAATTTGACAGAAACTAACAGACTGTTCTTACCTAAAGAGCCCCAATAAGGGCGGAGAAATCGTGAACTGTTGAAGGATTTTGCGGTAGAATCAATCTAACCTTTTAACGACTGTGTCCCACCAAAGGAGAAATTCCAGTTGAATCAACATTTTTCTATAACCTATGTTAGGTGAAAACGGTCATGCGTCTTTTGTTGATACATTCGGTACTTCGTTTCTACTTTTTCCGTCTTCCACGCGGTCTTACTATTTTTGCTTATGTTTTGGGAGGACTCGCTAGTATTCCTGACTGCTTCTGTCCATGATGAATGGGCACAGCATGCTCTGCGCAGTCTTAGACGTTTTGGTTTCCAACGATGAACTTGGAGTGCGTTTAGGAAACACAAGATTACTATTCTGGTTCCTTAGGTTAGTTTTTTCAGGTATCAGCTCTCCTGTCTCGTGGCATTTCAAGCTGCAGACATCAGTGAAAAAGTTGGCAAAAATATGATCCAGTTTAGTTGGCATTGACATCATGCACTGCTAAGAATCTCGGTAAAATTAGTCGGCTCTTATATGAAAGCCGAACACCACCGTTGGATACGCTGTCAGTAAGTTGGCTGTGCAAAGTATGTTGACAAAACCTAGAAGAAGATGAGGGTTCACATGCATCTTTCGTTGCTGATAAGAAGCAAATGTTGCGGCGAGGTTTACTATTTTTATGAACGTCCAAATATCATTGACGCTTAATTTATTTTTTCTTGCCCAGGTGGCCAAATTAGAGACATCAAAGGTTCGTTGCCAAGTGAAGTTTAGCTCGAACATCCTGTCATGTGTTCACGAACTTTGTCTCTTACCATCTTGGTTAAGCATCTCAATAATAAATCATAAAGGCTGGAAGGTGTACCTTCTGCTAGGCTATTGACCAGAACGGTGGTTTCATCAGCACATTGAAGGTCTGTAAACTACGCTTAATATTATAGTTGAATACCCCATGTGAATGTATAGCATTCCCTGTAATTGGCATAATTAACTATCCCGAATCCGTTGCTAATTTCACTCGATGCGCAACTTGGGAGCATATATATATATATATATATATATATATATATATATATATATATATATATATATATATATATATATATATATATATATATATATATATATATATATATATATATATATATATATATATATATATATATATATA
Source organism: Opisthorchis viverrini (assembly GCF_000715545.1). NCBI lineage: Eukaryota > Metazoa > Platyhelminthes > Trematoda > Opisthorchiida > Opisthorchiidae > Opisthorchis > Opisthorchis viverrini. The sequence continues at coordinate 108,791 of NW_008752082.1, read as the reverse complement.
TATATATATATATATATATATATATATATATATATATATATATATATATATATATATATATATATATATATATATATATATATATATATATATATATATATATATATATATATATATATATATATATATATATATATATATATATATATATATATATATATATATATATATATATATATATATATATATATATATATATATATATATATATATATATATATATATATATATATATATATATATATATATATATATATATATATATATATATATATATATATATATATATATATATATATATATATATATATATATATATATATATATATATATATATATATATATATATATATATATATATATATATATATATATACTATATGCAAAGATCGACAATTCAGCTAAATTCTCCGTGAACAAATCCCACCTATGTACAGTTCATGAGACATAGATAGTTTTATTTGTTGCCAGGTAGTGTCTGCAAGTTACTGACGTAGATCCGAGAGGTCAAAATCAACTGTCAGAGGCCAGTATCAAGTGATCATTCAGTCTTAACATGATGGTATAGCAATGAACATCTGCGCCGGGAAATTGTTTGAATTCATGATACCTGAAGATAAGCCTTACCATAATACGGTACCTACCGCACAACACTTTACAGGCGTTTCTGTAGGCCATCCATAGGTTTAAGATACTTTATTCGTCAAAATGGCAATATGTCATACAGATATTGACTGAAGAAGGAAAAATTCGCCTAGAAGATAACTGGTTATTTATACTTATGGCCTACTGGCCAGCTTTTGCATCAAACAGGTGCATATACATGAAGTAATCTAAGTGCCTGTATCTATGAGATTGTCTCAGGATTATGAATATGTAGAGCTCCACTGCCTGCCAGTCAATCGTAGCATCTAAAGAATAAAATGCTGACTGCAACCCAAGAGAGAAACCTGCATAGTGCTAAGATTGGATCACCAAATCCGGAATGTACGCACCTAAATTAAGGACGAGCTAGGCTAGCCTCGTATTTTTGGTCAGCCGGTATATCCTGTGTGACCAATTATTGTCATTCAGGTGCGTTTTAAATTAGATGCAATAACATTTTGCGGTTAAGCAGCAAAAGGTGACAGTCGACTCAACCGCTCACATCACAAGGGCTTATATCAAACTGTATCACAACGGCCTTTCTCACACTGTAATCTCTCAGGTTGATTTCGCCGATGTTACAACACCCAGAACAATTGCCCGGGTTATTGAATGTCACTCGCTTATCTAAATTCTGATGAACCATCTTCTGAAGGAGACCCTTTTGATGGTACAATCTTGACCAGCATTTTGCTTCCAAGACACCATTTTGTTCTTAAGATATTTATTTGATTCTTATATAAACTTATCGCAGAGGTCACCAGAAGTGCAGATAGTCGACAAAAAGCTTACTGAGGAGAATTTTGGTAGTTCGAGCAGCGTATATGGTCTGTGGTTTGTTGGTCGAGCTGGGTGATTCGACTACAAACGTTTCATCATCGATTGAGATGACATCAGTGCGTTGTGCTAAACAGTACGATCCCTGAAGACTCACTGATGGTGTCACCTCGATTGGTGTTGAAACATCTGCAATCAAATGGTCCAGCTCATCGAACAAGTAAACGGTCAAAAGACTTAATGATAAGTTTACAGTGAAAAGTAAGTCCGGTGCAGTGTGTATGAATCCTGTGGCATTATGTTTGACCCTAAAGGAAGATTTAATGTAAAACTGTAGGGAAAGAGCAATAGAAATGTTCGCTATCTTAAAACCAAAGCCAAATTTAAACCCCTTCAATCCATTTCCTTTTGAACCACATTTCACTGAAAAAAATTTTTCCTTAAGTACAAATCGCACATCTTGTCTTGTTTGCTGTCCTCCCTAATGCAGACGACCAAAGATTAAGCCTTTCGTTCAGAGCTTCCTTGGGCATGCAGTGAACAAGATATGATAGTGTGATAAGTATGTATGATATAAGTAAGCTGTCAAAGGCGCGTATTCATTTGAGGCATGAGTAAAATGTAGTATTTTAATGCACTTGATTGCACTAGAAGATATTCTAACTGATTCACATTAAAACTTGAACTTCGACCTACTACTACTATTATCATTTATTTTTGAAGAGCATGGTCACAAACATAAAAAGTGAGTGCAAGCGATGAATGCGAAAGAGTAACAGGAGAATATGGGGGAAAAGAGAGAAACGTCTCGTTCGAAATCATGCCAAAGACAGTGCCAGTCTGATGAGGTGAATCCCAAACTATGTAAAGATTTTGGTATGGGAACACGCGTCTAAAGACCAACAACCAAAGAAAGGACAAACAATGGTGAATGCTCTTCAAGGCGCAGTGTGCGCTAGCACAGTCAAGACTCGCACATCAGGCACAAAGTGACCGTCATACTGGGTCTGGTGTGAGATTAAATGGCAAAAATGTACCTTCAACGCCATGTGCCACGCATAAAAGTGTCATAAGTACGCAGGGAGCCCACAATGGCAAGCAAACACAAG
>NW_008752082.1:91571-101150 GCF_000715545.1 Opisthorchis viverrini | reverse complement strand
TGCCGGCGGTGTTGACTCAGGCCAATCTTCGTCGGAAAAAGGCGGGAACAATCAGCGCAGGCCAATTGGGCGACTGTGTTCGTACCAACACTTTCATTGTCGTGAACTCGATGATGGGCTACAAAGCCAGCTTTCGATTTGCAGCACTTGCCACATTCCTCACACGTGAACCCAACGAGTCTCTCCTGTGTACTGGTTGGAACTGGTGCGGAGGCGCCAGATGATTCGTAGTATACATTGTCGAAAGTAACCAGCACATTGAAACCAAACGGGGTGGTTGGCCCTGTCTGGAGTTGCTGAACTCTTAGCTCACCAGACAGACGTCCAGGCTACCCGGTCGGCACCATGAGGAGGTGGTTCAGCTCGGCGACTACTACTACTACTACTACAAGCTGGCTGTGTCTTCGCTTCAAATTCAGCTGATGCCCGTTGGTCTAAGTGGCGCGCTGAGTAATTTGGTGGAATTTTGGTTGCTAAGAAACAAGTGTTCATTGTTAGAACCGGAGGTGTTGTTTCAAACTCGACCCAATATGATTCACAAAATAGGAGCCGAAAATGGCTGAGAAAAATTTCTTTTGGTTAATTTCTACGGTTTCTAGAAGCTTCCGCCTAAAGCTGCCATGAGATATCTGCCAAATGTTTTAGGCATTATCTGGAGACGATGTTAGTTATGGGAAATTTTCTTCTTACTCAGAGGCCAGGGAGTAAATATGGTTATCATTTCCCGGGCTCAAACGGTAGAACCCTATCCCCCTTATTCCAGTGAACGCAGCTGGTAAAAGGGTTATGGACACAGAACCGAAGCCAAAAGGAAATGAAAAAATCTGTCCTTCACTGTCCCTGTTTAAAGATTCCTGTCTTGTAGAACATATTCGGCGTCTGAATACCCGGACAATCCTCCTGGACCTCGATGATTAGTCGAACAATTTCACTGTTTTGCTTTGCAGCTCCTCATCCCCAAAGCAGTTGGTAAAATATGTGCTTACAAGTACTTTGTAGATCTCGCTCACTCATCCCTTTGTGAAAAATATTCGAGGTAACTTTGGAATTTTTGGTCGGATTTGACAGTAAAGTCCCAGTAACGTACTGTAACCTTGTCCAGTGGCCCGGCAAAAACTTTACCTAAGGAGGAAGCAAATGTGGGAACGATAAAGTGACAAAACGTCTGCTCGTTTTCAAAATTACTCCAGAACAATGCAAAGAAATCAATAACTACTGTAACTCGGTTGTAGTTTAGGCGGTTTTTGATCTGACCGTTGGGCTTGGAAGCTTGCTTAAAGCCGTTTCGTCAGCAATTGTGGGGACTTCCCTCTTGAGCACTTGGGTAACCTCATACTCTTCAAGTGTTTGCTTTTATGTAGCTTTGTAAGCCAGCGTTTGATATTATATGTTCAGCTGACTAGGGGACAGGTCAGTCGCAGCTTCAAATGTCCTTTTAATATTTGTTCTGGTCATTATTCCTAGTACCCACTCGGTCGTGCACACTTTCCATTTTTCGGATTTGACCGTAATTAGGGTTGTGTTGCAGTCTTACTTGATGTAATTAAGCTGATCATCCTGGAACCATATATGTGTTATGAATGACCCATTTTCATGTCGCATTGAATTGGGGTTTTATGTTCGCAGATGTGGCTAGTTGTCATTTCATCTTTTCGCAGTGCCTGGTCTCTGCATTTGATCGTCTGAGCAGATGCCTTTCATTGTTTCTTGCAGTTCTTCAACTTATTATCTGAAAGCATGTTGTGGTCGGATCAACTTATCGGTCAGATTCCGACTTTCCTCTTCTCCATCCATGTTTATCCTCTAGTTTGTTGTACATTTCTTGGCCTTGTAAATATCGAGTATCCCCTTCCTCAGTAATTTGCAGTCCGGATGAACCACCAAGTGCTGGTGGTATTTTTGACGGAGCAGTGAACTTAAATGAATAAATATTTGTCCCTTATTCTCTCTTAGGTAGCATGTGATGATCTAGCGCCATTCCCGTCAAGAACCTGTCCCATCCCAACTTCCCAGAACCGAAAGAAATCTGGCCGTGTTTTTTGACAGGGAGTTTGTCTGCATGTGGTTTAGAGGAAAGTGTCGTTTATGATTACTCCACATATTGTTTATTGCAACGCGTGCACTCAATCATGCGTGCGACCAATGCTTTTATGATCTGACCCAACTTCCCCTTCGGTTTTCGTGGTATCCTCCAAAAGTGTTGTAAGAGTCTTGCAGTCAATCGAGTAACGTTTTGTACTTCCGCCAGTGTAATGCGTTTGCCTTCCTTGTGTGGTGTCCCGTTGGCCCCCGTTGCTCCTTAAAGGCATGTCCAGTTGAGAATTCCGGATAACTGTTTCCTTAAGCTACCTTGTATAGTCGATATTTTTTAATCTCATACTTGAAGGTGTCACTATATGCATGAAGAGTGTAGCCTTCCTAATGACGGTTCGTGAAGTTGCTGTTGTAGTTGTGAATGTGACTTGTATGTGTCAACTTTGTGTTGAACTCAGTTTGTATTTGGCACTCAACTAAGAAAGGCGGTTTTTCATTCTCTTTTTCTTCCACTGCAAGTAAATGCCTTTAAAAGCACTGTTTAAAAAATGGCTTATTTTCCACTGTTTGCTGTCTCCGATGATGACGCAATTGTAGTTCACGTTGGGCTTATATCGAGCGTTATAAATCATTACAACTCATTCTTCACGCTCTCTTCGACGAATCCTCAAAGTGACTACTTCATCAGCGCTTCTTTTAGTTGTCCGTACTATTTCCTGTTAAACTGAGGGTGCGTAGTGAAGCCTAAATCAAGCTATTTTCAGAGGTTTCCATTCGTTAGTAATCCGTTTAGTTGATCGAAACGTTTTTATTAATCCTCGACGGCCATCTAGTTCTTCAAAAACGATGGACATAACTCGTTCCGAAAGGCCTCCGAAAGTTTCTAAAGATTGCCTTCGTTATTCGCTGTGGACTTTGGGCGTTTCGAGTGTGTACAGGATATTGAGAGGTCACTAAAACTTCGCACCTAGAACGTAATCTGGATGCCAGCTGTTGACGGATCTTTCCTTCCATCGATTCAGAATTCAATAAATTTGCAACGCATATGAGTGCACTTTAGCACACTAGAACAAATGATATTTCGATATATACCCAGAAACCCCCCGGGGAGAAGACAGCCGGCCAGTAGCGGAAAGTCTTTTTTTTTTTTTGGGTGACCGTCACTGTTGGACGGTATCCAAGTTGAATAACATACGAGTGGTGGGTGTGTTTTAAGTTTTGTTTGTTGTGTGTATTGTTACGAATCAATCAGCTTATCTAGTTTGTTCACCATTGCTAATGGATGTCCACAGTTTGTCATGCCACATTGTCACAAGTTAGCGGAAAGTTTTTTTTTTCCTTGGGTGACCGTCACTGTTGGACGGTATCCAAGTTGAATAACATACGAGTGGTGGGTGTGTTTTAAGTTTTGTTTGTTGTGTGTATTGTTACGAATCAATCAGCTTATCTAGTTTGTTCACCATTGCTAATGGATGTCCACAGTTTGTCATGCCACATTGTCACAAGTTATTTGTTTCGAAGAAAACCGTCTAATTGGGGCTGAAAACACACATCATTAATTCATGACAATAAAGAACGTACATGAGTTGGAATACCCCATTACTGACCACGAGTGTATACAGATACATCAGTTTTAACTGCCCTATGTTATTTAGGGTTTACTTATTAGCTGCAAAACTTCACGGAGAAAACTACGGTTTCACATTTGGCAACTGACATTTGTGTGCTTATGATTTTTTTCAAATCTCTACTCTCACAGCAGAAGACTAGTGGTAAAGCGTTTTATCTCAAAACACACTTTGTGCAACCAAGCTTAGTGTAAGTCAATAAAAAAAACCATCCATAAGTTCACAAAAATGCATTCACAGGCCAGCGTATCGTATCCACAATTTGTCTGAAAAAATTCAGTATGGTGGCTGATAGCCATGTACTTGCAAACGTCGTGCACTGGCACTTCCAGCAAAATTGTCAAGTTGTTTATTGCACAGCATCAAGCAAACGAAGTGCAACACACCCACAGTAGTTAGACTGATTGTGGGATTGATCACTCTCTCCAAGGTATGTACTCGAATCAATGACAAGTTGCACGTTGAAAAAAAAACTTTTTCCAAGTGAAAAACCTAGACTTTCAAGATGTGGGCATCTGTTATTCTTAAGTTCAGCACAATATGAATTGCTCCAGTTCCAAAATCCGAAACTTTATGGCAGATCAAATCTTGTTTATTGTTGAACTAAAGTTTGGTTTGGATACGTAAAAAATTAAGGCACTTGATCTACAGGGAAAGCACCTCAGTTTTTCTTCAGATTGTGATATAATGTTGTTAAAAAGTAAATCATATGAACCGTCCTAACCAATTTATTGGTGCTTCTTTATTTAGTTACACATCCCGATCGCCGGCTGGGATGGCATTCTTCTGGAAAAGCAGCGGGTTTGTCTTTCTTCCCAAGCCACGGTTTAGAAATGTATGTTTAAGCCCTTTCATCAGTGTATCCAATCCGTCGACAAAACCGTACCCAGCACCGTATCCCAATGCACACAGCGAGGAATTTATGAGCATACAGTACAACACGACACACGCAACGAAGTACAGTGTGGTCTAAGATATGGTGGCCCAAAGAAGACAGTGGCAAACGTATACGTGTTTGATTAAGTAGGTTGCAATGGGAAACTCATATAGAAATCTGGATAGCTTTGTCATGAAGGTTTTTGAATTTCTTCAAAATGCACTCGTAAACTGAATGGCCAGATGAAATAAAAGAAAGGAAGCGTAATAAAACGACACAGTTACTTTCACATTAGCTCAATCACTAGGCTAAAAATAGCATCTTACAGATTTCGGCCTTAAATAGATTGGTTGACTGAGCTTGAAAACACCCAATCGTCACAGCCGCAAGCAAGCCACAAATAGTACCAAAAGAAGATGAACAGACATCCCACGTGCATGGATTCGAAAAACTTCACCACTAGCGGTTCAACGGAGCTGCTGCTTTGTCACGAAACTTAGGGAACCCGCTGTGGCGTTGAGTACAAATAGCCTAGCATTATACGTTGTTGGAGCAGAATAATCAGCGATTCGAGCACGTCTGTGGTGACAAGCGAATCCTCACCTCCTTTGCCTTCTAAAAACGTGTACCAAGTTAATATGCACCGCAAAAATTACATTTTGGGGACATGAATGTACAGCCTATAAAAATTAACTATGCCATTCGTGGGTACACTTTTATCATTATGTTCACAGAAAGGTATCAAATAGTAGTGTGCACAAAGCTCATGGCACCCTCTACAAGGTAAATTTGAAGAAATTAGTAGAGACTCCCAAAGATTACTTGTTTTGCTGCTAAATTAAAATAAGGGTAAGAAATTTCTTGCCCACAAAACCCACTTCTATATTTAATATATGCTTCACATGCCTTCAGTTATGCAAGAAAAATGGTTGGTTGAATGGTGAAAAAAATCTGCGGGCCAACTCTCCGTGAAACACTAGACGCCTGAGTATACAGAAGTAACATACCAAATTAAAGTAGCAATAATAATAACTAGTACCAATAACTTAATAACCTATTGAAGAATCATCCATAATTAAATAGCAGGGCAGTCACCAGATAGATAAATATATACACCTAGTTTTCAATTGGCGTATATTTAACTTGCTCCGCTAACAAGAATTGAAGATTCTGGAACGAATGAAGTCGAATTACTCGAAAGTTCGGCTAAATCTTTTTAGCCAAACGATGATAAATTAGAACTGTTCACAATTTTTTAAACATTAGGATTTAGGAAATTGCATATGTTACACATACTGCTATTATAAACTGTGGTTTCAAGTAAGCAAATTATCAGTTTTGGACCAAGGTGTACTGCCATCAAGAATGGTTGTCCTAAGCAGGTAACTGATGCATAACTACCGCACCTTACATGCAAAACGGTTGATCATATGAAGCTAAGGTGGATAAAAAAAGACAACCGATTCTTTTTCTACACTCTTAATGCACGTATGAACATATGACGTCAACAAATACCTCGTTTGCTAATAACCATCTTGAATTGCGCGACCACTTGAGGTGAAACATTTAGAAAATTTAATCCTTAAACACTACAAGACAGGCCAGTCAGCTTATGCTTTTAATTAACTGTCTTCCTCAAATAGTGGTTTTTTGCTGCACCACAACCTACTTCATCGCAGCTTTGTACCAAAGCAAAAAACGCGTGCATCGTAAAACTAATCAGTATGGAAAAAGACAGGCAGTATGCTAAGCTTAATAAGAAAACCAGTTGGTTCACTTTTATTATTTCAAATTCTGTGTTTGTTTTAGACCTTAGCGTGAATTCATCTTGCTTGTTTGCACATTCGGCTATGTAATTACCGTATTTAGACCGTTGCGTCTAAACCTGCCTACTTTATCAGACGACGAATGCACACTAGTAGTTTAGGGTTCAACCTTTAACACATGGATGACCGTGGTATCTGTCCCATCAAGAGACAATGTTCATCATAAATGGGTCCAAATAAATCACATTTCTGACCCTGTTAGTAGTTCTGGTGTGTCTCACATGAAGATCAGGATCTTAAACAAGCCTAAAAATGAGCAGCATTTAATGCAATAGAAGATGCGGTCATAAATTTGATTATTATTTGGTGTTCTAACCAACGTGTGAGTTCAGTGGGCTATAAGACTCTAAAGACAGGAAATGAGGTGTCATCTTCACAGAGGCTTGTCAGCGTTAATTATGACTCTAGAAGCTAGCACTCATATCATCTTGTTAAATGGTCTCAGATGAGGCATTGTACATACAGTGCCATAAATAACCGTTGGTTGTGACGAGAATAGAGCATTTCACTGAGATAATTGCCAAAAGACTCGATCAGTTAATTGCATATCCTAGCAGACGGTAATTGTTGCTCAGCTGTGATACACTTCCGGTACCTAGCTTACACGCCACCCGTAAGAAACAAACAGGCTGATACACTGCCAGATTGCTCGGGTCTAGACAGAGGCAGTCGAGATGCCGTGTTTGGGTTCGAACCGCCGGACTTCCAGTTATTAAGTTGAAACCTCGACGAAACAATTTCCACTTGAGGTTGACAATGGCTTTTCAGCTTACTTCTTTTGTCAATTCATTTCTTGCACAAACATCAGTAAACTCAAACCCGCAAGTTAGGTCACAAGATCTTTGGTCATTTTTTCTTCACAAATGTCGGACCGACATTGTTTTCTGCACTAAAACGTTAGCAAGGTGAAGGTATCCGTTGGATCGTGGGTGGCCGTCTATGGGTTACGTCTGCACTGAGCCTGCCAGACTACGCGATAGGGAGAAGACAGAGAACTGGGGACACGGCTGTATTGCCAGGACAAAACATGCAGAGCGTCTGCGTAAATACATAGGATGACTAAATGGCCAAATATGGTCGTTCACTTGTTCGCTCCGTAACAGCCAATGACGATCTTCAGCAATCTCAGGGCCACTACGCTGGTCGTATGTTGCTAAGCCGTGTTTGGTGAGAGCCGCTAACTCACCTACTTTCCGGACGTGTCGAACCGATGGAGACCTTGAGGATGCGTCATTCTCTGCATATACACTTTTTCCATGTCTGGGTGCGCCCTGACAGTATCAGAGGAAAGTTTGCTGGATATTTCGTAGAATTTTAGCTTCCGACTTTGTGAGTACAAAACATTTCATAATGGCCTCACCAATCACTGTGCTTTGTGGTTAGGTCTTCTACGATATGCACCTAATGTACGGATAGAGCGTAGGATGGAGCGTAGTTTGATACGACGTTTCTCTCAGGATTTATCCAACTAACACCATTTATTTCGAATCTAGCAGTCCCACCTTTCGACGCTTCGTCGAGATCCACATTCATTTTGTCCATGATGCAAGATCCAATGAAGTTGTTCTCACCTATCTAGTCCTAAGCATAGATAAAGTACACTTTTAAAGGGTTAGGCTAGGTTAGCGTCGACTACATCTATCTGTTCTAATCTGTGCTATGCTTCTGAGAGCCAAAAGCTCAGGTTCATGTGGATAGTTTTCTGTGCTTTACTTGAAAAAAGTTTTGTAGAAATCACGGATTCTGACCAACGATTGGCCAGATAAATTTAGTTAGCTGATGATTCAAAGTGCTGCCACCTGTTGTCGCTGACCACAGTCAAGTATCTTATAAAGGAAAGTGCTGTGAAGGATGCTATGACCCATCGTCTATTTGTGAGGCAAAATCTAAGCATCTATACTCTCTACATCTACTTGTAGCTCCATTGAACGGAGAGTATAGCTGACAAGATGGACGGTGTTTCCTGTAAGTAATCTACCATGAGCGAAAAAAACGAATTCCGTAGTAGATTTCGAGGAAACCAATTAAATTCATGGTTAGTTCAGCGATTTGCAACAGACCGCCACACAAGTGTTTACCGAGGATAGTGTGTTTGACATGAGAGTCATCTCCACTTTTGTTAGTTTCACGGTTGTCTAAACTTTAATCCCCGAAACCGGGTGATATTGAACATTTAGACGGGATCAATAAGTTTGAAAACACTATGCTCATGTTCACACAGAACGACGTCAGCTAGCTTAGTTTAACCAATACATCCTAGGATTTCACAACAGTGCGAGCCACGCAATAGCGTGATTTGTTCGGTATTTTTTTTCAGGCAGGCCTGTTGGCGAGTTCCTTTTTATTCCCGGATGCCGTCATTTTTAGACGGGTTGACAGATTAGACACCCGGTTATTTGTACCAGAAAACATGTCCCCTTGAGTTCCAAAGTTGCACAACAACGAACAAGCTGCTTTTTTGCAAAGGCTGTCATGGAACTGACAGTTTACAGTTCAGGTTCTACCTCATTCCTTTTTTTTCAAATAAGTAACATTACCAAGTTGCTCTGTCCTCTGTCAGAGTTTAAACGTCTAAAATATTTAGGAAAACGTAGCTAGCAAAACATCTGAAGGGTGTAGAATATAACAAATGGTTTCGGTTTGGTTCCATTTTTTCATTATAATCATGTCAGAGCAGCCAGGGAATCCTTTCGCTAGGATAAACACACAGTGTCCGTAGGAATGCACATTGAATTATTCTGAATGGAAACATGAAAAAATAATCCTTAGTATGTTTGAAGCACAGCATTGTATTGGATATTTTCTAAACTAAAGAGCTTATCTGAATTGTTTTGATTCTCAAGTTGAATCCATGCTACTGTCAACATGTGTGCATTGATGCCAAAGCAGTTGAGCTGCATATTTTACTGAAAAACTATACTAATAATTTTGCCAAATAATTTTACTGAATAATTTTTACGGAGTTTGTGATATGTCGCACACCAGTCCTCCCATAAGAAGCTATCGGATGGTTGAATTATTGTCGGAGAGATATTACTGTGCAAAAAAGAGTAGCCAACACAAAATATAGTAGATTTCTTTCCTGTATCCCCATCACGGGGGATGACAGAGCCACAATTTCACTGAACATTGTACCACAGTTGATTGGTGAGTATCCTTGCATACCCAATTTTAAAAAAGGCCACACAAACTATAGTGTATTTGTATTGTATCC
>NW_008752082.1:28676-91551 GCF_000715545.1 Opisthorchis viverrini | reverse complement strand
CGGAGAGATATTACTGTGCAAAAAAGAGTAGCCAACACAAAATATAGTAGATTTCTTTCCTGTATCCCCATCACGGGGGATGACAGAGCCACAATTTCACTGAACATTGTACCACAGTTGATTGGTGAGTATCCTTGCATACCCAATTTTAAAAAAGGCCACACAAACTATAGTGTATTTGTATCCCAGCTCTTCCGAATTACGTATACATGGACGGAAACTTTGCTGTCCGAACATGACGATGTGAATGCAAACGCTGATGGAATTTTGAAGCAAAACATCCAAGGACTTGACCGATAGATTATCCTTCTGAAAAGCGGCCATGAAACTGGCAGTCGTGTATGCTTCTGTCATGTTCAGTAAACTAGCGTTCGCATGTGTTTGGGGTTCAGAAGTTAAGTCCAACCCAGATTATGTGTGAAAACGAGGCGGCCGGGAGCTGCATTATGATCAGGTTATCCGAACAGGGCTTGTAAATCATGCTTCCAGCCTAAGCATGACCAAGTAAGCCATCAGTTCAAACTTTGTGTCCGCATTCCGGCTCAATTTCATATTGTTCCATACTGCTTAAGAAGGACTAATGTACGCCAACTGATTACCCATATTCATCTTAGCAACATTACCTTCCTGATCCATCTAACGTTCCATTTTTGTGTTTAACGGATACCTACATAAGATACGAAATACAAGTATCCTTGGGAATTGTATTAGTTCTGATTTCCTTATAACTAATCTATTGTGCAAAGAGGCGAGCTTTCTCGTCCTCGGTTGCATCCTGAGTACCAGTGGAATGAACTCAGTCAGCTAGCTAGTAGTGTTTTCTAGCTAAGTAGGTCACATAGAAGGAAAACCTAGTTGCATTCACTATACATACTGGTGATGAATATGTGCTCGTGGTTTTTTCCGTACACATACTATTACACCACCACATGACAATCGCAAACCCAAGCAATCATCACTGAAGATAGCAGGTCTTTTATTTGTTATGGTCAGTGCTGTGTCATATCGGATACTTGGCCTATCACAGAAAAGACATGAGAGACAAAAATCAAATGTCTGGCAAATAAATTAGCTGATGAACTTCCGTCAAAAAATCATCATTGGTTTATTATTGTTAGTAGATATCGTAGTGAAACAGCATTCTGAACCCAGATTTTCGACTTTATATGGTGGAGATTACTTGTGAGAAAACGTCAGGAAAAGTACTGAGAATACTTCCCTTTCTCCCAATTCTTGGCTAGTTTTGGGATTCTTTAATTTCCCCCAGAAATCTAAGTATCTAAGAGTAAAATAAATGAGATCTAACTAAGAATTATCATTCCAACAAGGAATTTTATAAGGAAGATGCTTTCCAGAATATTGAAAGACTCTCACTCGTGATAATCGATGCTATCACTGCCTAGCGCAAAACCCGAAACTCCTTAGTGATTTGGGGCTTCTAAACGGTGAACAGTTTCTTGTGAAATTTCTCGACACCATATTTTTTATTATAGTTTAGAAGGTCATCGCTGATGCCATGGCTTAGTAACTCGTTTTCAAGGGTTTGACTTTATTCGTGTGATGGAAGTTAATTTACGTTGATACGTCCCTCAATTTCGGGTCGCTAATTAACTAACTGATGACGGCTAACAGCTCAGTTTGAGTAGTCTAACGGGGCATAAATGGAATTTATGTTTTAACCTTCAAAACTCTTTAAACTGACCCACCACATCGATCTCCCTCCTTCAAACAGTTGGCTTATTTAATTATCATAAGGGGTCGATAGCCTACACACGTTTATGCGATCCTCAAAGCGTACTGTCACACTGGTGTCTTATTGTGTCCTTTGGATTTAATACGTGTCGCCAGAGTGTCGCTGGTGGAATGGGACCTTTCCAGTATACCGATTTTATCAGTCTGTTGGAGCGTTACTCATTTATTCGCTAACTGGGGACGACCATCTGCCGAGCAAGTCTGTGTTAACAAGTTATTTATTAGGGTCACGAGCAATCAGGTAACTTGGGCCAGTTGGAATATACGTCGCCTTGTGACGGCAACTACACAGCTGCATAAACCGCAAGTGTAATAATCTGGAGAAGCTACGAATGAGCCAAAAATAGTGGTCAGGTTTCTCTCACAATCTTTGGTGTACCTCTTCAACTTCAAAGCGAGTGTTGTTCAGGGTGATAGACTTGCTGCAGATACTTGAGATGTCCTCTTATGAGCATACTCAGGAACTGTGTAAGTTAAATGTTGCATTGAGGCTCGGAAGGGACACTGAAGCCACTGACGACCGGAACATTTCCTCGAATGTTAATCGACGATTCTCTGTGAATTGGATTCACTGTTGGTTAGTAAGTGACACCCGCTCTTGTTATACAGTTAGTCCCCGTATCGAGATCTGTCATTTCAGAACAGATGTAAGACATCTGGCTTGCTCAGTCAGCGTAGCGAAACAAAAGTTATTAGTAGGCTAGTTATCATCCTGAGACAGAATTTTCGCCTGTCAATTTACAGCCAGTTTGAAAGCTTACCTAAATCCAAGTACAGTACCAGAAAAAGATCATTCTATCATTTAAAGGGAAGAATCAGAAAAGATATCTTTTATTGTCATCGCAGTCTATGTTGAGCCTGATAATTTATTCTGCTCTATTGAAAACAGTCAGACTGTTCAGTGAGTACTGTTGTTACCAATAACGAACGTTAAGTGTTTTTGGCACTAATCATCATCACGTGATCCTTTATACCCTAATTCTTCTTTTGATTCAGGCGTTACCAGTTTAGTTTACGGGACGCAAAGTTTACCGTAATCAAAATTTCGGTGTGTTCCATCGTCTCACCCGATAAACCTGCCTTCTGCACTACCTAAGCTGGGTTGGAAACTTTAGCACGACAGTCATCGGATGCGATGTGGCTGGATAAATACCGTTAATAAATATCTTAAATACCGTGCATAGGTTGCATTTAGCATACGGTAGCCCAAAAAGGTTTCTTCGCCAACATTCGGCCATTACACCGAGTACGTTTAGCGCAAAGTTCTTGGCCGCGTTTTTTATAAAGAATGGAATACATTTTTCACATTTTCAAAAGGAAACACTTCAAAACACCGCAATTCCGGTATACTTCTTTTAGATGCACGTTTGCCCGTAAGAAAACCAAAGCCCTGCTTTCGCCATCGCACTTCAGTACACAACTGCAGTACCAACTGAACAAAGTCACGCTGCAAAATAAAAAGATTGGAATGTAGGAAGACCGTGAAAGCCAGGATACCTCGGCCACACAGGGGTTTGAAAGAAACCTTTGCTAAACAACGGACAGAGATAGTTATGGATCATGTGACAAGTGATAGCCAAATTTTGTGTCATTTGGGGAGTGTTGATACCAGTTGGCATTTAGTCATTTCTGCTGACTGTTGCTTGCCTGGATTCTAACAACTGAAATAGAACCAGAACGACTGAGATAACGCAAGCTCTGGTAGTAAGATTATGGAGTTTTCGTTTTCAAGTCCGAATCGGGTGTATCGTCAAATTATATCCACCTGAAAGAAACAACCGTGAAAACGAAGCTAGTTTCCAAAGTTTCTTACGGAGTATGACTTGGATATCGACGTGCACATTAGGTGACTGCAGAAATGAACCAGTTAGTCAGTTTAGTTTTGGCTAGTGCAACAAACATGTGTAGGAATCTAATCCACACCTCTATTCAGGTCGAACTGGCATCACCCTTATGAATTTGTGGTGGATCATGAGCTTGAAACCGCGTCATTAGGACGATTAAGCAGGGATGCTAAAATGCAGTACATGTTTTTAGCTTACAATACCGAATAATCTATTCATCTACTTATAAAACTGCAAAATCCGTTTAATGCTATCTCAGCTGATGTGTTATCATTAGTGTGTTACTTGAAATATGGGATTGATTGTTAGTCAGATAAAAATGTGTTTGGTCACGCAGCAAACTTCGAATATGTCAGAACAGGATGGATTTCCCCGCCAGTGCATCAACAAAAATTTGAGCGCTACCCGGCTTTTATTTGGAGTGATGAAATCTTTTTTATGCGCAGTGTTTGTTCTGACAGCGCAAATTTCATGTTCATACCTGGCCTTGTCCCAGCTTCGCCGCAGCAAAATGTGACCGCAAAAATCCTGTGGATAGAATGGCGAACAAATTCTTATGTTATTCAATACACTTGAATTGAAGTTTACCGGCCATTCTGTTTACAGGATTTCTGGAACTCTTTTTCATTAGCCAGTTACAACGGCAGTTGATTATGTTGTGTCCTGAAAACTTGTGTGAACCGGTTCTAATCAGCCCCTGTAACGTCATTCGCATTACTATTGAGCACGAGATGCCCAGCAGAACTATCGCTTCTCTTGCTCGTAAGGCCCCGGAGAGGCGATGAGTTTGAAAGCACAGTTTACCACAAATCAAGTCGGTCAGATCGCTCCTCGAACTTTGAATATGATGGTCCACTAAGAAAAAAAAAGAAAGAATTCGCACACCGATCCCCGCTTTTAAAAAATCGAAATTAGACGTGTTAAATACATACTGAGAAACAGTAGCTGTCCAAAGGATTTTGTCGACATATTTATCGGGCAAACAACCAGAGAGAAAATTGAAACAACTGACAAGACACCACTTTCTATTTACACAACAGTATAGAGGGAAATAGTTCACACGAAAAATCCCCTTCATCCCGATGACCGTACTGTACTACAAGATTCAATGTGATTATATTTTCACTGGACAAACCGCAGACACTTGAATGTTCGAATCAATCAACATAAACGACACTCTCTTGCCACTTCGAGAAACCAGAACCAATTGAGCAAACTGAAGCGTGGCCCACCTGTCTCACTGTATGTAGCACCCGAGGACTATCGCGTCAGATCTGATGACGCAAACATACTGGGGTCCAAACATCGCAAATCACGGGTACGAATTTCGGAATTCCATAAGATCAGTTTCATTCTCCGCATACCCTGTGATGTAAGCCTATCCAGATTTTGCGAATAGTACTTGACACTTCCATGTATTACAGTGAGGTCTGGTTGCTGCTCACTGGCAAACCCAAGATTCAACTAGAGGTGAATAGCAAGTTTTACAGTTCCTTGTATAAGCGTTTTGTTTCTAGAGCCCGCTTTTTCAACTTTTCGACCTTCAAGCGGCCTTCAAACTAAGAAGCAGATGGACCCTGGTTATTGATAAAATTGTCGCCTTACACTGAGACAGTCGGCTGTTTGGAAATGAGAAATCAGCTTCCACTCTACCTGTGTGTATTTAAATGTCCATAATTCTGTTTCCATAGCTGTACAACCGAGAATGAATCCTGAGAAAACGTTTTCCGGCTCCGCAAACGTATCACCATACTCTGGTTAAATGCATTTATTCACCTTGCATTTGACCACATCTCAGTTCACCAAATAAATATACGAACATAGTTTACTAAGGAACGTGAAATCAACAAAGCATTACCAAATCGAAGTTTCAGAAATCCATTTGAATTTTGCTCTGTATTTTTCTGGCTCATTGCAAAAATTAACATTGAAATGCTCATGTAGTGACTGTATTTCTGTGTTGTGGTCTCCTTTTCAAAGTTTTGAAACCTTCAAATCTCAGACATGCTTGATATTGCGCTTTTGGATCCACGTTGTTCAGACATCGTACCTTAGGCTTCTTAGGCATCTGAGTTTCGTCTATGTTTCCACTAGACTGGAATGATTTATAGCTCGTCGAACAACGCAGACTAAAGTTATTCTTCCCGTTATAAGCTCTCACTCCAGTGCCATTATCCACATACCGTATTGATGTTTTGGTTTAAGGGTCCATGAATATGAACATTTTTCAGGTGCATTGGAGACTGTAGCCAGCACTCAATCGTACACATACGTGGAACTCTATCTCTCGAGATGCCATAAGTTCAGAGACTGTTGAATAGCCATCTAATTAAAGTTCTTGGCAAAACCTTGAAATCCGAAGTACTGGACCAACGCGGCCAAGGTGATGCCAACCTCTGCTTTCAGAAGGCTTGGAGAATTACACATGCTAAAGATAATCTTTGCCAGCAGGTGGGTAGGTTTGCAGAGAGGCTGTCCATTGATCTTTACAAGGAAATCAGATTGTGTCAGTCATCCTTTCAACAGTTTACATGCGTTGGTGATTTATGCCAGACGCCAAACGCAGTTGTAGCATGAAACGTGGTGGATAACATTTATTTGCCTAAAGAAGACAGCAAACTACGGCTGAAAACTCATCTGTAGGTAATTTTCTAGCTAATATGACCATTGTTGCAACAAAAGTTCGTTCAGCTTAGTACCAGAGGCATCAGCGGGACACAAGCATGCGCAGTACTTTCTTTCTGGGTAGTCTAATTTTCTGCTCAACGATATTATAACTTGCGAATGGAAACTGTTAAAAAGCCTCATTTGTTGGTGCATTTTTGCAATTTGATGTGAGGAGACTAGATGCCAGGTGAACTTAGCAACCAGAATGTGAAGTCCGTAACTTCAAGCTAACGTCGTAAAGTGGCCTTCACATCAAAGTTCTATGACGTTTACTCCTAAATATGTAGTAGGTTGCATTGTGAGCGATTTCCAGATTTTGATTTGGGATGCACTTCTAGATTCAAGAATGTCATCGAGTTGAAATCTAGAGCATGGTACCTTAGTTTCGCTCAAAACGTAACAAGACCGCATGACATTTTCCACATCCCTTTATTCACCATGAAGAACTGAGCTCAGTGAGTCCGATGAATCAGCTCGCTGAATCTCTTCAAATTAAACAGAATTTTCCGTGAACCTAAAATCACCTTGCGTTACTGTCTCCCTGTTTCACCTTCACCTGAGCCGATTGATTGGTCACCCTCAGGTCATTCGGCGCTCAAAGTAGCTAAAATTTACTGGATTAGTGGTTGGTTGTAACAAACCTGTATGTAAACGTAATTCAGCTGCAGAGGGAGTGAATCCTGCCCAATTATCATGTCTGCCATTGAGCCCATAGTTGATGTTCAAAGACGTGATATACTAGCTTAAACTTTGACATCTTGGTAGCATTGTTGGCTCCATTTTTCAGCACATCTGACTTGTTTGCTGCTTAAACGCAGTTATCTGATAACGGGCCCGAGGACTTTTTGCCGGATACAGATTAGACAGGTGTTTCTATGAGAGAAATAAAATGGCGTTTTGCGAAAGCACTATTGTACGGAAGAACGCTTTATTGGTCTACCTGTGTCATTTAAACATTTATTAAATGAATTCCTTATGAGTTTGAAGGAAAGGGAAAAGAAAAGTTTAGGGTTTTCAATAACTTTAGAAGATACTGATCACGTCGAATCCGTAAACGTTAATAACGCTAAGTCGCCAGGGTAGCGTTTTTATGTCCTCTTGACTAACCCAACCACATCGGTTTCCCACTTTTGGGTTATGTTCGTCTTTGAATCACAAAGAACGATTCATAACTTCTAGCCATCGGCTTTGGTAGACGGTTTTGAGAACAGTCAGCAATTGCTCAGGTTTTAGCTCGTACTTTTGAACTCAACGATTAAGAACCGCTGACATACAACAAAGACGATTTTAGTCACTAATAGGTAATATGACCGTAGACCAGAAAGATATGCCAAAAAGTTCTAATACCACACCGATAACCTACCTGTTTCCAAAAAAATTATTTGGCCATACAAGAAAGAATACAACAACCTGCGTTAACATTAACTTCGTTCGGAACAGCAAGGCATAGACAATGTAAACATTGCTTCGGACCAGCGGTTTTTCACCAAGTCAATGAAATAAAATGAACTGAACGAAATCAAGTCAGCGTGAAGCAAATAAATATCCGAGAGAATTTGCGCATCCTCCTCTGATATGTACGCTTCTACGATATTCCATCCAAAAGGCAAGCATGAAGAAGATATCTGTAGGAATTTGTGAAGTTTCCAGCAAGCGCTCGGGTGGCTGATCTAAAACCCCAAACTGGTGTCACACACATCAAACCATTGTCGCGACTGGCTGCAAATTACTAACAATATGTCACCATGGAAATCTCCATTGATAATATATGGTTCAATCCTGTAAATACGTGCAGCACAAATTGAATTCAACCAAGGAAATCTAGTAAAATTTCATTCGCATCATTTTCCGATAAAGGAATCGCAGAAAAGCCCGATAACTAAAGTGATGTTTGGCATTGTGAAACGCTAAGTTCACAAAGAAAATTGTAGTAGTCTCCCTGTTTTGCCACAAAATCGCCGCCAAAGACTATAACCAACGTTCTCCTGTTAGACGGACTAGCATTACCGAGGCCTCCACGGAAAAAATATCGCTCAAAGGATGTCCCAATTGATGGCGCAGAACACCTCAAAGGAACAAGGGGCTACAACAAGCTATCACGTCAATGCACTGTAATGTGTTCAGAAACAAAAGGCAGCAAATGCCGGTTCTCCAAAAATAATGCAGTTAAACCAATTTTGCTGGATGAATTCATCACAACATTTGGTAAGTAGGTGGAATGGAAGGGACCAGTACAATGACCACATTTTGAACCGTACGCGTGGATAAATCTTAAACTTCGGGTTACAGGGAACTGAAAACGTGCATATTGACTTCCAGTTTGAGAACTGGAAGAAATTGATGCACCATAATACGGTATCGCTGGTACATCCAGATAAGTAAATCCGCCTAATCGTTGACACCGCAAAACATAGTTTGTTTGCTTGTAAATTACATTTCTGAGCACAGTCCATCCTATATACGGTTCTATTAGCTCACACGGTTATTCGAAGACGCAATAATGACGAATATATTCAATCCACCTGCAGACGCTGATTTTTTAAGTGAAAAAATGCTACATAACACAAACGGACTGTCACAAAAGGCGGCTTACCCGCCGAAGTGGTAAGACTCGGTAGATTACTATTCCACTGCAAAAACCACCACTTGGCTTTTTTTCACACTGAAAACGAAAAATTCCTGCAATGCATCAAGGATATTTATTGGATGAGAGGGAAGTCAACCAAAAAAGGTTACTAGCGATGAATCAGCTCACCTCACAAGAGGCAAAACCCGTTTTACAGGACCATATCTGGTGTTCCAAAAGAAGATGTATTGGAAATTCCAGCGCGGCTTAACATGAGTTTCTTTAGTATTGCAGTTCATAAGCAGCAGTGAAGAGGCCGAAAACAGAACCGGCCTTCACGTGTCCTGCTTGTGGAATTATGGAAAGCCCTGGACACTAAAAATGTAACTACTGTAAATCATCCTAAAATGACTCAAAGGTCTCAAAGCCAATTGTACAAACATTTTGCAACTTTTTCGTTTGGCATGCACGTAGATCAAACGGTTTAGTGTAGCCCAATTTTGAAAGCACTTTGACCAATAACTGCTGTACCCTGTTGAGCGACAGCTCAGCTTAATGGACTTGTAAGCACAGATTCTTGAGTGCAATCCGTCAAGCTAATTGTCACTGACTGAAAAGGAAAAAGGAAGCATTGGTGAATTTACTTGCCCTGATAGACAGCCATTTCTGCCGCACATCGAGCTCTACTCTCGTATTGTGTGATAAAAATTAGGTTGCTTATTTAACCGCTGCTCTATCGCCTAGAGATCAGTTCTCATTAGAATTTTAGATTTTCTCCGGAAATATACCATTCGGGTAATTAATCTGGAAGAAGTGTAGTAGGAGAAGTGTAGTAGGAAGAAGTGTGTATCCTGTTGAAATCTGAAGTGATTGACAGATTTTACCAGCGAATACTTGCAAACGAATTAACACTGTTAGGCTCACTGGTGGCCCTAAGCAGCATATTGTGTCTGTCAGCCGGTGATATTCCTACTCAAGGAGTCCGAAACTCACCGTGTATGCAAGAATGAAAAAGGTATGGGTGCTGATGTGCCGCATTTGTATGAAACGAGCCAGTGGTTTTGCTGGGATTCAATCTCCGTAACTTTACCGCATTTACATGAAGCCTCTAGACATGCAGATGACCATGATTTAGTGGAATCCGTCTTGCGGTCTGCCAGCTTACTCTCACTCATACCCCCTTGGTATGAACAAGTGGAGTGATGCCAATTCGGTCAACTTAATTAATGTCGTGCATGTCACGTCATTAAAAATGTTACCGGTGTAGTGCTATGGTGTTATATGCTATCATCGAAACGTAACAATAATGTGAGGCTTCCCTGAACATCTATATAGTATCAAAGCGCAGGAAGTGTGTGGATTTTAAAGTGCCTAACATCTAGTGCATCCTACTTCTGTCCAGCTTACCGTTATATCTGGGATGACTGACACGTAAACCAGATGTCTGTGTGTTTCTCCGGTTTCATTTCTTTGGATCATCAACAACATCGTCATCTATAGCAAATACTAGGTGTGCCACACTGACGCTTTAGTGCCGTACAACCATAACTTACTTGAAAACTTTATTCTTAAGAAATTAGCAGAACTGTACGAGGAAGAGACTTGGAGTTAGCCAGGAACAACCAATCCGAGCTGTCAAAACTCCATATGCTTAACTAGGTAATCTGGATAGTAACTGACTATAACAATTCCGCTGATATTGGTCAGCGGCCATATCATTTAGCGTCTCCAGTCCTGGAACTCCAGTCACACTGACAGCACCTAGAATTTTCGTAGTAGATTTCACATCCCTATGCAAAGTTTGGCGACCTCTCTACATGAGCCACTCTGAATGGAGCACGGAAAATAGTGCGTATGTCGGCAAACAATTACTCGGAGCGCGTAGTGCATGGACTAAACACCGCGCATTTTGGTGCTGGATACATTCTTCGACTGAAGTCCCTGTTACCTAGTCAAACACTCACTTCCTGTGTTGTTCCCTATTCGTAGGCACCAGAACTCAAGAGCTGTATTTCTGAAAAAAAAAACGGCCATCAAGGCCTAAAGATGTTCTAGTTCGGCAGCTCGCAAGGTCTAAGTTACATAGCCCAACATCAGAAGAGCCAGCTAGGCACGTGTCTTGAGATTTATGATAATGTCATGTTCACTCAAGGATGTCTCAATCCCCGGGACTTGATGATTGGTATACCGGCCTAATCTGTCACACTAAATTCGGTACTACCATGACTACTGTGCAGGAAAACCTTAGTCAACCCTTTTCGATAGTAAATTGCTTGTTCACGGACATTCTGTTGAGCAGCATGAATTAAATTCTGTGAGTGCAGTGCACAAACCGAAGGATGAAATGGCTTTTACTAGTCTATTCAAAAATACCTGCACGCAAACATCTGCATATTCCAAACCGGCAATATTTTTTACAGCTGTTAGGTAAAACTGAAGATTTTGAAGAGAGTGGGCACCTGTGCGGTCACCTTTCTGTTTCTGAAAGCTTTTGGAGAGTTCCGTGTATGCTCTCATATGCCCACAAGTCCGACAGTACGGAGTGCTTATTGTCAATGAAAGTGGTCGTCCAAATATGTTCCTTGATGGTTTTTCTCATTGACATTTTGCGAAAATAGGTCGCACGGATCACGCGAAATAACTTTCAGGTAGCTTTCAGCTTTGTATATTGCTTCTTAACCTTCCCTGTCAGCTCGGTTTCGCAGCCTGTGTGTACACTGGGTTTCACATGGCCTCTGAGATCTCGTTGACTGAATTAAGTTTAGAACCGGTGGAGACATTTCTTCAGGGATAAACCAGTGTCACTCTTCGGACTGATACACAGTGTTCAAGTGTGAGTTTGGGGAGAACCTCTCGACATCTTTCATGTATGTGGTCAACTTGTTCCTGTAAGAAATGACCTCCAACTACGAAGTGCTCGGAAAAGTGAAGAGGACAAATTCATCTTACTTCCAGATCTGCAAACCTCTCAGTTGCTATGCTAGCTATCTGGCCGATGAACCGCCCCGGAAAGCAGAGTGAAAATCGATTTCGGACGAGAAAATTGTCTGAATCCATACAGGTATCCCAAAACAAGCGGCAGTCACTTAACGATTTACACCTTCGGCAATCGTCAATGATAACACCAGCAAGATAGGCACCAGTTGCCTTCCAGATGTTGCGGCCAAGATTGATGAAACAAAAATGATATCATCAGTCCCAACTAAATGGCACACGAAAAGAGTTTTATTAATGCGGTGAGAGAATGGGGAAGCGTAGATATCAAAAGTTTCGGTCCATATTTGGCCCGGATAGTGTTAAATAAGACTGAGCGTAGTGTGGTGTATAATAACGGTTTAAGTCAAAACATATTGTCGTAGAATGAGATGTATTTTGACGTTTCGGTTGTCGTAGGCAAACTTATACAAGGGCTTTTGCAATCAGATGGTTACAGAATCTTGTTGCAATACGTTATGTTTTCACTTTAAAAATTCTATATTATGCAAAGGTCTCGCTTGTCCACCTTGCTGTGAACAGCAAGTAGGACATCCCGGCGTGTGACATCAAACGAAAATCCATGTGGCATCAGCGCGCTGTTATTTAAAAGGATCATGATTATATTTGGGCAAGATACGATGAAGTCGCCCAAATCTTGACAATAAGGGTCCTGGCAAAAGTCATTGGCTCAAAAGTCTGATCTCAGGGCAGTGATTTGATGAGAATTGCAAACGCATTGCCACTTTTAAGAAACGAACCCGTACACACGTTCCGATACCCCAACGTGGGGAACCACAAGACTGTGTTGTTCGGAGCCCCGACCGTTGGCTCCGCGAGCGTCGCAAGGACCCCGGGCATTACAACGCATTGGGTCACACAGGTGCACATACCCTCACACTGTGATAAAATCCTATCTAATCATGACAGTTCATTCTTTTGGGTCCATATCGGCTTCCAACCAGCACCATGTTAAGCTCCGCGAAAGTCAGTAACTTCTTGAGCTGGACTGATGGCTGAAAAGCTAGGTTGTATCAAATGTTACTCAAAGGTAGGTAAATATCTGAAAATTGTCATTCTCCAACCACGGTTTGAATTAACCTAAATGTTTGACGAAAGTTTACCACCTTAAAACAATTACCATTTTCGCGTCACTTCATTAATGGGTTGATTGTTAAGTGTTCACAATTCTTCAAAACATAACCATGAATGAAGGCTAGGCTAGTAAATTTACAACTTGGTTTTGGTCGACTGAGAAACGCGTGGTGTACTTGCCCCTAATTTGCACAAACTCGCTGGTTCACTGGAAAAAAGGTTCCTAATTATACAGCTCGAACAAGGAGATTCAGTTACGCATTACAGAAGGTGAATCCAAGTTCCACAACTGTTATGTAAGGGGTGTTGTTGGACGGCTGAACAGTTTTAATGAAACCAACGTCCTTGAAACCTAAAACGGAAAACATGGGGTATGTATGTCCTCTAACGCATGATTTAAAATGAAGTTAACAACGCGATGTTATTTGAAATATCTCAGTTAGTTAAAGCCAACCGAGACTGTTACATCTGCACTCTTGTGTTATAATTAAGTGTTAAAATTAAGTGTTCATTAGATGAACATTTTTCTAAAAGTCCGTCTTGCTTGTTAATTCCGCATCAGGTATCCGTCCATGGGAACAGATCGTTTAGCTGATTTTCACCGGTTGTGAACAAACAATAACCACCTTGCCTGTTTTTTTGTGCACGCAATGTTTCACTAAAATGACTGAATGTAGTAATTCATGTGATTTTATCCAGCCGATATCCTTAGAGCAACAGATAGTTGCATCATTATCAAGGAGTGCGGTTCCTAGTACGTGCAGTTGTGCGAGTGGTAGAAAAATCGGTTTTCCACAAAAAAATTTCAGACCCGATTTAACTAAACTCCTCTATACCGTATGTGGCGCGTGACAGACTTGTAGTCATACAAATGAGACATACAAGCCTAAGTCTGTTGACGTTAAAACACTGAATTAGAGCAGATGGCCTCCTGGGTTAAGCAAATGCGATGAATTGGTTGGGACTCCGACCACTGTTGAACGCTCTAAAGAGAAGAGTCATAAAAATAGACGCGAAAATTTCGTATTGCTTCGTCACCAGGTTCAAAAAAGAGAATGTTATAATTTTAGTTGGATTCCAAGGTTTTACTTTTGCACCCAAGTGGACATACTGTGCTTCTTTACACGACCCGCAGTGTTCATTCACAACCAAAGGCATAGAAAACTGTGGCTGAATCCATTCACTTCTTTCTGAAAAAAGACGAAGGAACACTTTAATATTGTTGATTAGGTGGTCTTTGATCAGTACCCCGCGAATGGCCACTGACTTGCAAAAGTTTCGTCACTAATCCAGAAGATATCACCAATGCTCATTTGAGTGGGCCCTAATGATATCTCCTCTCATGGTGACGAAGATTTTGCAAGTCGATCTCCAAAGCCGACTTCACGTGTTCTGTTCGTGCAAGATTCTTCAGACCACGGAAAAGGTCAAAATAAGCAACAGTGAAGTCATTCGAAGTGCAAATCTTGTTCAGTTCTACTGCAAAGTTATACAAATCCAACTTGACTGTTTGAGCCACTTGAAATGAATGACCGAAACCCAAACCTCAAAACGACTTTTCTCTGATTGCTACTGATGCGGCTTCTAGTATTTTTTAGAAACTCGGACTCCTGGTTTATTATCCCATCGCGTTGAAGAGTAAAACAATTGACGAGTAACGCTGACATTTTGATGTCAAATAAGTCATTTGAAAGAAAATTTTTGGGGCTAAAAATTTGTAACTAACTAACCATCTTACATTCTTGCATATGGAAAATGAGAGACATCCATTGTACGCACTTAGTTGAGGTTATCTAGCATTCGTTTTCCCTTTTATAGTGGCGATATTTGCTTCGGTTTTTCAGCGTGTGCGAATATATCTTAAGATATTTCGGGCAGATGTCGAACGCACAGTAAAGACTTGCTCGGTACCACCTGGAATCCACCAGATGGTGCCTCGGAGCTAACCTAAATCATTTTCTGGTAGTCGGTGAAGGCTGTGCATAAGTCACCTTTGCCCATGCCCATTATTCTGCCAGCAAGTCTGGGACGGGTCGTGGCTTACAAAAGATAAGGTAGAGGATAAAGTTAATGAAAACTCGATTACTTCGCCTAGCCGATAAGCTTTAAGATTGGCGAAACCGGTTATGGGCCACGGAAAAGTTCTCAACATGTATTTAAGCACAGCTTTAACTTTTGTTCCGCACATAGTCTATGTAATTCCGAGAAGATGTACCAAAGTTTCCACCGTTTCGACCACTGCCGGCCGGCAAGTCTAGTCCGGAATTCATTCGTTTATATGTTCGTATACATGAATAAGTTTTGGAGCTGATAAAATAGTGAAACAAACATAGCCAGTTCTCCAAAGCCTTGGTATTCAGATCTCTCAGAACGCGAACCTCGTCAACCTGAAATATTGACGCCACATGGTTCTCATTCACGAAAAAGCGCGGGAGGCTAAAGCAACACTAGCAAGGTCAATCAAGGTCATCAAGTCCTTATGCATGTGCTGTGCTCTCATAAAGTAAAGAAACATTCTGCGTGAAGGAAAGTTGTTGTAGATACTTCTAAAAAATCAAGGAATAACACTGAATGCTTTGGAACGATTTATGTACCTCCAAATTTCCATTAGCTCCGATATAGTGGGACGAAAGAAGTCACCGTATATTGTCAACAGCTAAAATTGCATTTTGTAAATTTGCACTACCTATGGGGTCAAATTACTCACCGTTGGGTCTCAGAAGACGCATATATTGAACGGCGGTTTAAATTGTATTATTGCACCACTGAAAGACTGGGTAAGAGTGTCATTATCACTTGATTCCATTTTTGACCAAAAAATTGACCACTATTTGTTTTACAGAAGCCGGTGAAGTTTTGACCTCAGACCTGGAAAGGCAGGCCACCCATCCGTTGGCGGTAATTTTCGTTAAAATTGAATTTGCAACCAGGCAGGAAATCGTTAACCTACGGGGTACCGAATTTCCCCTGTTTTTTCCATCGCAGATTTTGCATTGCAGGGTACGCAAAACCATTTGAGGACATTTCACGAACATTGGTTGCTTCACTCAGGGCTCTGACGGAACGGCGCTCCATTTAATCGAATGTTGATTAATTTTAGGTGTATCGGATGTCCACAGAAAGACATGTCACGGCCTTGATCATTCCACAGCTTACTAATCACCGTCTATCAGGTGTTGCGGCAGTTACATCAATTTACCAATTGCCGGAAGTATTCTCATATTTTTCTCAATGGTCACAGTGTAACGGCGCATATTTCTGATGAGGCATGCGAGTAGTCAGTGGTCGTGTCGAAGCCCCGCCCCGTGTCTAATAGAAGGTGAAGTTTATCATAGAACTTGTGGAGCTGCCTTGCGTTGCAGTCAACGAATAGTTGGGATGACTCAAGAAAAGAATGTTCAGTTTTTGAAAACTATGTGCACATGAGACGGTTATTTTCCTGTCCAATGGCTTGTAACCGCTTAGTTATCTTTTTCTGATAAATAAATTCACGGCGAAAGGTTTTCTTTTTCTCACTATTAGAGATATTTTGAAGCAGCGCGGCATCTAGAAAACAACCAGCTTATCTCTACGTCCCTAGATTAAAACGCTGGTCATTTCATCAAAAGTGTAATATCGATGACGCGAAATCTCAATGTCCAAACGCTATTCCTCAAAAGGCACGAATACTGCCCGGAGGTGATATAACTCACGTTGACAAGCACCATTGTGCCTATGCATCTCCTCTAAGCGAATTTGAGACAGAAACATTTGTAGTGCACTAGTGGTCATAGTCTGATGGAGAGGGATGATTTCCTCACCAGCATTGCGATGGACTGGTAGGAATTTTCACGCAGTTTTGCAATAAATCTTAATTTCACTTTAACCGACAGAGTCCCCCATCTGTGAGAAAGCCTTCTATAAGCATTTGTCAGTGTGTCACTGGTGAAGAGCCAATCACAATGCACACAGTAACTTGTCCAGAATCGAGAACAAAAGGATGATGTGGAATTTCATGGAGCAACTGTCCTTACACAACTTATTCATTTCTGGATCTTAGCTGAATAGGACTCCAGCGGTGGTATGTTCACTTGTAAATGACTTCAACTGCCTTTCCGCTGCACACAGGAAAATCCGTCTTTATAAATAATTTCAACTCACGCTAAAATTCAACGCAACATATCATCTTTGGGTATTCCTCTATTTTGCAATGAAGGCAGTATTCATGTACCAGCTATTTTTAGTACAAGGTGAAAAATATCCGTGTTCGTTCTCAACAGGTCACTACAAGCAGAAAAGTATCCCCACAAGTATTAAAATAACCTTAAAAGCCACTTTGCGTGTAAGCAACGGATACATACTTAGTTGCCTGTAATTTTAAACTAGTTCGCCTATGTAATGGGCGTTTAAAGAATACTGCTCGGATTAAATAGATGTGCTACTTCTCTGAACGAAAACAAGCACCTAAACAGACATTTGGTGACTAAGATGACCTTCTCCAAAAAGCGCAAGAGAAGTATTTTTCTTGTTCTCTGATAATGTTGAACTTTTAGGCTGCTGAAGTCAACAAACTCCAGTACTATTCAAATCAAAATACTTGCCACACTTTCTAAAATGTCACCATTTCTACTTTCTGAAGTCCAAACTGGCTTAAACCTAGAAATGTAAGATGTCGACAAACGTACAGCATGTCGCGCACTTTAGAAAGGTGACATTGTAAAGAAGTCACTAAATTACTGGCAGACTCTAGGCTTATACTGAGAGATAATGTGTTGCTTTATCACAATTTAAGTGTTCAGAAGGAAACTCCTATAGGCTTTTGATATCGTCTTAAGGAGTGTGCCAGTCTGTATCGCCACTTTTATCCAAATTCAAAGTGCGACAAAGTCTGGAGTAGATATCCTCCGTGACTGCAAAATATTTGCAAAACTTTGGAGTCGTATAAATGATTTTCAAGCCTTGAAAAAACGTATCATGCAAAGCAACACAATAAGCACTGAGAGTGAACCAGTCATCCACCATGAAGGATTTCCTCCCTGATTACCGTGAAGGGCGCAAGACATTGTACCTGGACCCCATAAGCATTCAGCTTTGCGTGTATTTGGACTTCATGAACTAACTCTAACAGTTTATTCCGGTCATGTAACCCGTTCGCCTTGTTTGTTAACTACCTATTTTGACTGCGTTACACCAGGCATTGCCTTTCCCAATTCTAATCCTTATGGTGAGTTTGCTTTGTATATCAATCACTCGTCCGAATCTCACCTGAACCATTCGTTGCCGAAAGTACTCAAAATTCATCAGTGCCTTATAAACGTATAATTATATTTGTCACTTGTCTCAGTGTGATGCGCAAAACTGTCCTCCGTAAGAGCAGTTCGGCATGCATTCGGAAAGCCACGTTACGACCATACATTAGCTAAAAGCAGAGTTATTCACTTGAAGAAAATAACACTTTAAATTACAGTTAAAAAGAGAACATTTCAAGGTTTTTTGATAGTCATTTATCTTTGAGCTCACATTTTACTTGGCTTCAAACCTTTATAGTTTGAACTCGTCGCTTGTGAGTTGTGCCGGCTAAAGTGAAAGAGAATAATCGTGTCAGTAGCTTGATAAAGAGCCGGAAACGCTCAACAATGCGTTGAACTAAATCAGATACCTTACAATAATTGCTTCGAGTGAAGACACATTATTTCCCCATAACATGTCAGTTTTGCCATGATGCGTATCAGTCGCATTATCCAGTGGCGAAAGAAAAAAAGCGAGTGACTAGAACCATGTTTTGCTCGTGAATAAATTTGTCCACAGAAGCCTGGGACAAACTGTGTAGCAAAGCCCCAAATGCAATACAATGTGTTCGCAAATTATGTTTAGTAAAATCACCGAGAGAGTCTGAATTTTGTGACTTCACCAGTTCCCAAGTTACAAATTTTAAGACATCGTCTGCTAACCAGTTTTTGGTCTGCTACGCTTTCGTACGATATAGCTAACTTTGTAAAAGATTTTGTTTGCCTCTGAACCAACCATATACAGAAACCGTAGATGTCTTTGGAAAATTTGGAATCACTTCATCTGAATATACTCAGGATTTTCTAAATTTTGTGGCATATGTAAAAAAAACTGGCCAGATAAAACATTCAATCATATGCCGTGAGTAATCATTAAAATGAACATTCATGAAATCGGTCAAAACCGATGACCTGCTTGGGAATTCCCGGTTAAGTAGGTCAGAAATTTGCACCTGTGATATACACTTTTCATTCATTTGTCGCTTCAAGTTTGAAACAACGAAAATTGTCACAGTAGCTGTTTGGCTGTCTTTTCGTCATTCATGGAATATTCGTGGGGGAGAGAGATGGACACCGGTTATTTTCAAAAATCCACCTGAAATGTTTTAAATCTGCCAAATGGTGATAAATCACCCCAGTACAATTAACAGAGCACCCAAATTCTCCATCTGACATCCTCATTAATTTGGTAAAGTTTTGCACGATGTATTAGTCTGCGAACACTTTGTACGGACCAGCGTAGCAACAGGTGTGTAAAGTGAAACTCTTCTATTCGAGAAATGCACTCAATTGCAAATCAATTTGGTTTTTCACAAGAGATGAAAGTCTACAACTAAATGTACTGCATACAGGTCGCCTTATCTTACATTTGGCACGATATTCGAGATATCGCAGTATATTTCCATAAAGGAAACTACTCAAAAATTGCTGAAAACTCCTCAACATCTTTTTTATAGACATTTGTACCGGCATTGTAGCAGTGGAATAATATAGGTGCTTACCATCGACTGCAACATACCGCTGCGGAATTTTTGACCGCATAAAATGCTGCTACTCTGTTCACTACTATTCAGTAACCCATCAGGATTTTTCAATGCTCGTTGACCCACGAAAACAAAATTTTACAATCCCATTTGCAAAATGATTTTTTGTGTGATAAGAATGTAATTTTAGTGTAATACAAAGGCAGTTTTTGCATCAATTACATCAGGTGCGTCTCGTTATGGCTCCCCAGCATAAACCAGTACTACTTATATTTACCTATGCAATTCAACTTATCCTATCAAGTTCTTAAAATGAACTCGTTGAGCCATTCTAAGTTGAACGTACAAGGTTGTAACCAATACATTTTCATGGGCTTCAGCGACATACTTTGTGTTATACGCTCAGAACCAAACAGGAGAGAATGACGCATACCAGGGGCATAGCGAGCCGGGTAAAGAATCAGAGCCTGAGAACTAAAACACTAATGCACAGCAGGCTTCCTACATAAGACCGTAATTTAGCTAAACGGGCTAGGTCCGTGTTGGTGACGGAGAATCAAATAAGTCAAATCAAAATGGTTGGATATGTACAGCCGAGTTGTGTGAGCAGGTAAAACCAATGGCCCCTTGCAATTTATACAGTCAACTGAATAAACAGAAGCTGTTGATTTAACCATCCTGGAAATTTAACTTTCAATTTGTTTTTTGCGGTTATTCAATTTGCACAAAAACTTTCGCTGACTCCCTATTCATGAAATTCCAAATAATTCCTGAGGTCTGTGATCACGACGGACCACAACACGAACAGTTATTATTGAGCTTAGCCAGACGTCTACTCAGGGTTAGCAGGATTTCATGAATAATAAAATTCTCAGTATCTTCAAAAGTTGCTGTTCACAATGTTGGTGAAACATCGTGGGTTACTCACAATGGTCAAAATTATTCCTTCTCAAATCCAATTTAACCTTGAGATTATCTACATTAGATTAATAGGTTACTGCACACTGCGGGACGAGAAGGCCCGTGGTTCGAACCCAACCTCAGCCTCTCGATTTCCCCTGTCTAGGCCAGGGTAACCTGGCAGTATCTCAGCCCACGTGCTTCCTTTGGGTGGCTTAACGACTACACACTGCGGGCAGACCAACCATGCGCATCGCATACAACTTAAAGAAAGCGTATCATTTATTTGCGGTGAAGTTGTTCTGAAGGAGTACGACGAGCTTATACTAAATTACCAAATAGATGCTGCCCATGATCAACAGCAAGTTTTCTGCGTGACATTATCCAGATTCGGTTGCATATCTTGATGCCGAAAACTTTATATGTCAGGCTGTGCTTTGTCCAAAATGTGTGGGAACAAGTTGCTATGCCAGGTGATGTATACGGCGCTGTTTACCCTGGTTTTCCGACTGCCGGGCACCAGTCGCCGACGCTTGTAAGAAAAACATGAGTGTCCAAAGGTGTGAATAACCTACAGCCAATCAATGATGCCAGAATATGACCGGATCCTACGATGTTATGATATTTTTGCTTCTCCGCAGCCAAGCAAATCACACTCTGGAGTGTGCAGCAACACTTATAGAGTCCATTATGAAAGTTCGGTTTGGTGTTAAAGGTCGGACCGATATGGTCTCCGAACCAACCAGGCTGTGTACTGAACTACGTGTGGCCGCCTGTTTTTTGTGAACTGATGTGATGCTTCAGACCCCATCAAGTGTTTCTGCCTTGAGGTGGAATTTGACACCTTGGTATTATTCCATTCCATGAATAACATCCATCCTCAGGCACACTTCTGGATTGTTGATCCGGCATTGCGGGGAAGCGAAAAATCCTGCCGTTTTGTTTCTTCCTCTTTTATGCGCTTTTCCTTTCACCCTTACAGCGCCCATTTGTTGGTCACTCTTTAGCGCCATCTCCCTGGTCTGCGACTTGTGACAACAAACGACCACTTAGAGCTTCAGATAGTCAAAAATTATTCGACAAGTCTCGCCGCCATTGGTTTGTTTTGGTTTGTGGTGATCAGAGCATATGTGCCATGGATTCTATTGATATTGACGAATCTTACAAACCAAAAATATGATAAATAGTCAGCGAACAGCTATTTGGCCAATTTTGTAATTGTTGCTTTCGCTTTTTTGGGTGAATCGTCTGCACTCCATCAATGTACCAGCCTCGGATATTTAATCCCACCAAGGTGATTATGGTATGCATCATAATCATGGATTCTGAAACATTTGTGAAGATTCTGATCAGGCCTTTTTCAGTCGCCGCTTTTTCGCCCGTTTTGAGCCGGAAAACTTGCTTCACAAGTGAGAGGCTTGAAGCTACAGAGTTCAAATGACTTCGTCGACAATACATCCTGGACTCGGCGAAATGCACTTATTTGCAAACAATTTTTTGCAAGATATCACCTGGAACACAGCCGAATCTCTCGTTTATGGTGTTTTCAAGCAACCAAATATGCTGCATCAAGCCGGTTCATGTTTTAGTTTGTACGATACTCGAGATGTCGTGACACATGTAGGGACGTAATGGACTACTCATAAGGTTGCTATAAATCCTTCGATAGCTCACGACCAGTTCCACCATTCTCGAGGCTTTATCAATTTCATGTTTTAATTAAACATAAATTGTAAGAAATTAGCAAAATTCACTTATTCTCAAACCAATTTGGTTCTGCGGGAGACTCAGCAACCTTATGAGTAGTGAATCACGTCTCTACACGTATCACGATATCTCGAATCTCTTAGCAACTCAAATATAAGACCGCCTGCTGCAGCACATTCAGTTACTCGAAAATGCCATAAACGAGAAATTTATCTGTGTTCCGGGCAAGTCTCTCGTAAAACCAAATTTGTTTGCAAATGAGTGCATTTCGCTAATTTCGTGCAATTCGGGTTCAAGTAAAACATAAGATTGATGGAAACTCAGGATGTGCGCCTATCGATGAGTCTCAGGAGAGGCGAAACTGGTCGTGGACGGTCAAAGAGTTTTCCCCAAACTTAGGAGTGGTGTATTAGACCTCCTAGACCCACCTTCAACTGTTTGTCCATCGGGCATTCGCCTGGGTAGAATTGCATAGCAATCCACACGTAGCGCTGGCAGGTTTACTAGCGATACGGCGCAGACATCAGAGAACCCAACAGCGCCCTGTGACACGTTATTCGGTTCCGAAAGAAATTTTATCCCAGTGGATTAGAGGACGTCAGTTAAGAATTGGTGCATGCATGTTGGAGCCTTCTGAACATGAAGGAATGGTAAACGCAAGTGTTGGGACTCATTGAGGATTCTTCCAAGACAGACCGTGCGACATGTTCTGAAAATTATTTCGGGGTAAAACCACCGATAATCAGCCTGTCGAACCAATGGCTGAGTTTTGAACAACAGATCTTGCTGCCAAATAATATTCAGTTGGATTCTGGAAGCAATTCAAGAAACCTAACGGACAACCTACAACCATCCGCATTTACCACGGATGTTAAGCAAATTTTTGATGTTTTTCTCACCTACTTGCATCTAATCGGAGAAATGAGGTCACTCAGACAAACTGGGAATGTCAGCGTATATCATATTGATTTACTGGACTGTGGGTATTGTGATAAGATATGGAATTTGCAGTTGAGATTTCGTTCTACAATAGCAATCAATCAGTGCTGAAAAACCGAGAAGCAATGCGCAGCTTTTTCATCCCTTTTATCAGTGATGCACATCTTACTAATCTCACGGGGATATTTTGAATTCGTCAACTCCCGGCTTGAACACAACCGTTCGACCATCAGCTGCTGGGAAATGGTGATATTAGCTGACACTTAGACAGGATATATCTTCACTCATTCTTCATTCACGGAACCCACAACACGTGGTCACGTGCTGACAGGCTTTTTGAGCGATGAGGAAATACAGATTTCGTGGTTAAAGTATAAGTTGCTCTATATCCTGCTTAGGTCGAGTTAATCACACTGATGATCAGCCGCTTGTAACCGAGCGATTGGGAGTTAAAACTATTGATAAAATGCTTGTGAGTTCTGGACCCCACGAAATTTTTTGAGATGCGCACGGTCAGTGATTCCCAATAATTCCTCATTACGGAACCCACATCACGTGGTCACGTGCTGACAGGCTTTTTGAGCGATGAGGAAATACAGATTTCGTGGTTAAAGTATAAGTTGCTCTATATCCTGCTTAGGTCGAGTTAATCACACTGATGATCAGCCGCTTGTAACCGAGCGATTGGGAGTTAAAACTATTGATAAAATGCTTGTGAGTTCTGGACCCCACGAAATTTTTTGAGATGCGCACGGTCAGTGATTCCCAATAAGGGTAGAACAGCTTTGTGGTTCTTGATCTTTCAGCATTGACTAAGATTCAACGTGGAACATGGTCCCAGAACTGTGTCTAGTGTAATGCGCTGTCAATGAATACGCGATCAAGCAACTGGTAAACAAATATTCGTCTAGAAAGAAACGACGGTATTCATAGCATACGTGCAGTGCCAAAGGATGAGATGTTTTAGCTGTATACCGCACATGTCTAGATACCATCCACCAAGAACAGTGTATTTTTATGTGCCTTATTTAAAGTACCACAACCTGAGCGATGGCCAACATTTGACCTGACAAACGTGTGCGATAGCAACTGCGAAGTGCAAAGGTTAGTGCTGTTCGCCCTTCTGCATGAACTCCACGTGATCCTTCTTCCGCTCAGCCAGGAGGCTGCTAGATGTGGCTGCTAATCGATGATAATGGCAGTCTTCTTGTCGCTTTTAACAATGTTGTCCAAATGTGTCTGAATGCGTAGGCAACTCGTAATTTTTGTCGGGCAAAAAAAACAAGTCATTCCCGTCTCAGCTTGCTACGATTTACCGAGTAAATTAGTACTATAGGGTGATGAAGCTTTCACAAATAAACAAACATGTTCACTGTTCACAATTTCCCATTGGATGTGGTTTCCTCAGTTTAAAATCAAAATTACAAAACGGTTGCTTTCATTTGCCAATTTTTCCATGACATTCACTCCGGTTGGAACCAACACACAAAATTCACGGAAGATATACAAGTCTCACGAAACGGCTGTCACACTCCTCGAAAAGCGCAAAAAGAAACAAATAGATTTAGGCATAGTGCAGCTGAAATAGGTAGTTTTCATCCAGATCAGGTTGAAACGACAGACGTTCGGTAGGTGGAGCGTCAGCCAGGTTTCTGATTTCTACAGTTTTAGCCTCATTAGCACAAGGCAAGTGTAGCCAAATTTTCTCTTAATTGCCTCAGTTAGAGATGAAGGTTCTCCTATACTGACTAAAATAAATTTAGCCGCAAAATTTTACCCGTTGTAATAAATCCGGAGATAGACACCTGTACGAGGAATCTGCATAGATTTATGGTAGTTAGGTAGTTCTCCCCAGATAAAAGCTGCTCAGTTTCACAGCTGATGAACTGATTCTATATACAGTTTTCGTCGCATAAGAATACTAAATGTTTCTGTGCGATAATGTCACCATTTTTTCCAGACACAGTATTGTCACCTGATTCAGTCACCTGATTCAGTCACTGATACGCAGATCCCGCTTAGCATTGTATTTGCTGGCATGCACGAAAGATTTTCAC
The DNA here is from genome assembly GCF_000715545.1 of Opisthorchis viverrini. Lineage (NCBI taxonomy): Eukaryota > Metazoa > Platyhelminthes > Trematoda > Opisthorchiida > Opisthorchiidae > Opisthorchis > Opisthorchis viverrini. Next base: position 66,300 of record NW_008752082.1, on the reverse strand, counting down.
ACTGTGTCCTTCAATAGTTTAATACTACATCTACTTGGTTGGTTTTGCCCCAAAGAACTAACACTTCGGCGCTTACTGCCGCCCCAAAATATCCCTGTAACTAATGCACAATCCCCACTGCGGCTTCGGCAGTGTTTTGTGTGTGTCAATTTTCTTACGGTTGGCAGTTTGAGTCTGATCTTATGATTACGCTCCTTGAATAGCGTACTTTACTCTAGTCAGCATATTAAAAGGCGAAACAATATATCAAGATCAAGTGGCATCAATACGAAGCATAGATAAGGTCATATACACCAGCGTCACGGTTTTTGAAGATGCTTTCTGCAGAATGCATCAAGAAATGAAATATAATTTGAAGGGACAAGACAGAAGGTGATCCGTATTCGAAAATGATGGCAGAATATTGTATAGGCGCTTCGAATTATTTGTGAAAGTACACGAATACTTAAGAATGGACACCAAGGTAACCGAATGGGGCCCCATACATATAAATGAGTAGTGAATTTAGGCTAGACTAGTTAATACGGAGGGCCTCTTGAAAACTTCACGAGTTCAAAACAAACGTACAGTTCTGTTTTGACCCAACTACGATACCGCGTAGTTGTTCATACAGTTAAGCCCGTAATCCTAAAGGAGTTCATGGAAAAACGGCTTCTTAGTTCAGCAAGCAGGATATTGCAAGTCTAAACAATTTCTCATTTTTCAGTCCATATCAAGAAAGTGGAAGCATCATTTTATTGCACTTTTCAATGAGCATAAGTTCGATTTCCAAAAGCTCACGTTCAACTGGATATTACGGGGAAACTTATTATGTGGGATGATGACATAAATGAAAGCTTTCATCCGAAATTAAATCTTCATGGCTCTCAGCCATCTGATAAGACCCAGTCAAAGGGTTTTTAGAAACACGTCCTCAACCTGATCGTACCAAGACAGATTAGTATATAAGTTAACTTTAAGATATTTGATATATTCTGCTTGCGATGAGAGAACAGCCGCTGGAGGTTATTTGGAAGACTAATGTTTGCATAACATTGATTTTTGGTCATGCTGAAATGCAAACACACAATCTTGACTCGTGGTGGAGATTTCATCTTCAAATGAAATCAGTCTGTGCTGAAAAGCCGGTAAGCATTGTAGAGTTGCTTCATCCTTGTAGGGAATCATCAAAAATGTGCATCTCAAAAGACTCTCTGGAGATTCTCGTAAGATTTGTTCTCTTGATGATTCCCAATAAAAATGCAACATCTGTGCAGCATTTATCTGTATTTAAGCATAGGTAGCCTTTACTTACATAGAGAAATCTCCACCAGAATCCCCAAATCTCCACATATCTAAATAAGGAGCAGCAACAACTTTACAGCAGTTTAGCAGGAATTGGGTGCATCGAATAGGCGGCAATTTGTGGGATCATATGTACATGCCTCTGGCATGAGTACCTTCATCGGCCGACGATGTGAACGGCTAAAGACGCAATCAAAGACATGGCAGATGTGAAGAAGAAATACTGTGGTAGGGTGATCTAACTCCTTGAAAAACACATCTTTAGAACCTATGCCTTATTTGCATAGATTTTTACTTCGTTGTTTGCATCGCTAATGGATAAAATGACAACATGCTGGTGTAATAAATGATTCTGAACTATTACCGCTACCGGTTGCGAAATCAAAGGAGTGACCTGGCTTATCGAGATTTTCCAAAATGATCTGTTCTGTTTCATGACACAAAATACCATCTGTTGTCTTTTGAATATTTGTACCGTTTGAACGCGAGATGGAATCCGTGTGAAGAACGTTCAGTCAGGCAATGTTGGCCTCAAGAAGGAAAATGAATGAGATTTTATCACCGCTCTGTCCCCATATTTGTATTATTTCGCTAGGTCGCGGATTTTCTTGAATTCAGGCGAGGTGAGAAGATTTGTAATGATGAAGATGGTTTCTACGAAACAGCAGAACTCGACAAAGCCTGGAAGATACTCAGTCCGCAGTCCCGATATTCAACTTTGGGCAGTTCGTTTCACTTTCGGGTACTACCTTCCTGAAAATGCGCCACCAAGCAACTGTTTTCTTTATGATTTAACCTAGCCTCAATATTGGGCATGCGATGGACTTGCATCGACAGGGATGTCGTATTTTAGGTGAGTCAAACCGATTTTTACTGACCTACTTACTCCGACCTGTACATGTCAAAAACAAGAATCAGTACACTTGTGTTATACCTCAGATATATGCATATGGATATTGCATATGGACGAAAGATCAGGTAAATACATATTGTGTTCACACATTTCTGCATGCAGACAAAAAGAACCAGTACCTCCAGTTCAATTTTTTCTCACTTTTACATGAGGGTGAACAAAGATACTGCTCTCAGCTTAGTGCGCATTGCGCTCAACTTTGGTTCAGAAGATGAGTCGAGTGATAGCTTTCAACTTTCTAAATACCTATTGACTAGATTAGAAGCCATTTTAGGGTGTATATCATAAGTGAAGTTTGGTCTGGTTAATACAAAAATTTTGTAGCTTCATAAGGTCACAGACAGTGACTTATTTTTGCTTGTCATTGTGAGCCCTTTGCGACTTACTGCACCCTTATACGTGGCACATGGCGTTGAGTGTACCTTCTTGCCATTGAGTCGCACACAAGACCCAGTGTGATGGACACTTTGTGCCTGATGTGCGAGGCTTGACTGTGCTAGCGCATACGGCGCCTTAAGGAGCATTCAGCATTGTTTGTCATTTTTTCTGTAGTTGATCTTTACACGAGTGTTTCCATACGAAAATCCTTACATACGTTAGGATTTATCTTATCTGGCTGGAAATGCTGCTAAGATGACTTCGAATGAGACATTCTTCTTTTTTGTACCACATTCTGATGTATACATTTCATCCTCATTGCTTGTGGCTGTGGCCAAGCCCTTCAAATATAAACGATGATTATGTGATACAAATAAACTTTACTTTGGCATCCATTGGTTCCAGAAAACAAGCACAAAAGACCACGAGAACTAAGATTAACTGTGAAGGCGCTGATATAGAGCTGGCACTTAATTACGGTTCATTTCATTCCCACATTTCATTCTACACTTGCCATCTATTCAAAAGGCTTCTACAATCCTCACATACCATCTAATAGGCTCTCTCCGAAGAATACTTGGTGCAAAATAAACGGTTAACTTCAATGATACCCACGTGTTCAGGGCAACTCTATAAGACGTATTGCCACGATTTTTTTACTGCAAACTATGTGGGTCACGCGGTTTTGCGTCTATCACATAGAATAATTGGCCGTCCATCTTCCTGCATCCGAAGCTAAACACCTAACCACAACAAATGCAATCCAGGTGACCGATATCAGCCAGCAAGAGAAATTACCTCATTAGTTCAGCGTTCAGTCTACTGAGGTTCACCTAGAACGATGCACTCAAAATGACAGACGAGGCTGTATTCAGTTTACGTCAATCAGCACTGACGTCAAAAAGGCGCGTTAAGGCAATAATTTTGTCTTGATCAGCATATGATATCTCTTCGAGAGAAACTCACCGACTCATGTGAGATGAAGTTTCCCCCGATGTTAGCCATAATTCACTGTCCATTAGGTTGCTGAAAACTCTTCGACAGCCCACGACCAGTTTCGCCCTTCTTGAGACTCATCAGATAGGCACCGTTCCCAAGTTTCCGTCAACCTTATGTTCTACTTGAACCTAAATTTCACGAAATTATTGGAATGCACTCATTTGCACACCAAGTTTTTTGACGGAGACTGACTTAGAAAGCAGCTGAGGCTCTCGTCTATGATATCTTTCAGCAGAACGTAAAACTGTCGGAACCCATGGACAGTACCTACCTAATCAGCCCCAAGGGCGAAACAGGTCGTTGGCTGTTGAATATTCTTCAGAAACCCTATGAGTAGTATATTACGTCTATACAATGCATCGCGATATCTCGAATAACGTGTTAACTGAAACAAGAGGCGGCCTGATGCGGCAAATTCAGTCACTTAAAAACGTCACAAGCGAAAGATTCTACTGGGTTCGATGTGAGTCTCTCCTCAGCACCATATTCATGTGGTAATAAGTGTATTTTGCTGCATATAAAAGTACTTGTCTAACGAAATTTTATGAGCACCAAAACTCATGAGCAGTGTATTCTGACCACAAAAGTCATTCTGTCGCTGGAGTTACTTATATATGGTCGTTACAGTGCAATAATAACGCAGTGTGTTTAGTTCTGCAGTGCCTAGGCTCAAGACGTCCGCCAAAAAGTCCACTGATTTGAATACAGAACTGGGAAGCGTATAATATATTTGGACAAAAACACTTCTGATTCTATAAAAGGTTAACAGAACAGTGGAATATAGCTTTGCAGTATCCAAGCGTACGATGGACAAACTGCCGCAAACGGTCACGGCCTTTTAAGGCTACTAGTGCAAAAAGTAGCAAACAAGTATTATTTGCAGACTACACTAAATAGAGAGGAAATATTTTGAAACTCGTGTAACACAGACTATCTAGTATGACTGGGATATTTTTCTGTGGAGCGAGATGGCTGAAACCTTTTTCGTTGTTGTGCGAGAAAGCCCATGGAAAGGAGCGATGCTAAAACTTCGTCATAGCACCACAGTGAAATGGCGTCACGCAAATTCAACGTCACATTTCCCCGAGAGTCGCGTTTTGACAAGGATGATCTAAATTACTCTTCCCTATCGCTCCCGGTATATGTCTCTGTAATGGACCAATTTGCCTGTGTAAAGAAACATATAAACACGCCATCAGTTACAGATAATTACGTTTTCTCTGACTGCAGGAAGTATGCCATCAAAGCAGCAAAATAGCAAAACACAAATGACGCCACACGTTAATCAGGGACACTGAAACATCGTTTTGAGTCAGAGCGTAATCAAACGTTTGACGATTTAGCAAAAGATTATGCTGAATTCCTACAACATTTTCATTTGTGTTTGAAACACTGTTGTTTTGATATCTAAAATTAAATTTACCAGTTCCATTGAAATTGCATGCCACGAATTCCCGTATGCTCTCGAAGAATTTGTTCGGTTGACTGCCAAGAGCACGGAGTCCCACATCGTCAACCATTCCATAAATGAAGACAATCGTGAACTTTCTTAAGATGGATTTCTCACTCAACAGACTATCTGTGGTGAGCCTATCGTGTTGAATATAACATCATGGAGAGGAACTTTTCTGTCCTCTGTTTCATTTATTTTCATATCTCGGGATATGGAGGAATGCAGTTTTGCAAGCGGAATCAGATAATGCAGTGAAGGTTGTCAAATAAAAATGCGACTGGAATGTGCTCCTTGTACCGGATTAGTGGTTTGTTTATCAGTCTTTATGCTACTGATATTCCTATAGACTGTCTGAAACTGATGCCACAGCAGATTTATTGGAATTCGATCACATGGCTTTTGATCTATACACCGTGCTGTGCGAGTGACTTGCAAATGGTGCGCTACCGTTCGAGAAGACATCAGCAGCGCGTGCTTGGGCTTGCCAGAACTATGTAGTTGAGGTAAAGCTGCTCTTCAACCAGCCAATCAAGCAAAATTATCAATTTCCGAAAACAGAAGTGAGCGGACACCGTTGTTTCTGTACTCCCGCCTTCTGACCAGATTTGGAGGTTATAAATCTAAAGCTTAGTGACACATACAAGTAGAACAGGGGCAAGGTGGAGTGTGTGAGTGAGTGCGAAAACTGTTTGAGTCATAATCGCCTGGCTTAAGTAGACGAAGTTCATGAAAATAGGTCATAAAAGAGTCACTGAGCGTACGAACGGTTGTTGGGTGCTCAACCTTGGGTTGCGCGAGCGAATCGCAGTTGTATCAGTAGTGGCCAGTCGTTCTTAATAAAAGTATCATGGCTTATATGTGGGTGGTTTGCGCAATTTTTGAAGGGCGGTACTTTATTAGCAATGTGAGCAAACACGTCGCTAGTACCAAATCTCTTCGATCCAGTTGCTTGCCCAACTGGTTGTGCCCCTTGAATCCGTCGCACAACTGCCGTGTCGTGCATTCTACTGCACAACAGCAATCCAAAATTTTGGCTACCATGCTTTCAGGGTGAGCCGACTGCGCATTTCTGAGATGTAGGGCATCAACTGACCGTTGTGAGCCGAAATCTGAGTAAGGCTAAATGGAAGGCTTGTAGAAGTTTGTGATGCCAACTTCTCGTTTGTTCTGTTTATAAACGCAAGCAGATAAGGAGAAAACACCTATCTCCTTGTGAGTCTCCACTAAATTTACATGAAACGTTTGTAAATCAATAGCCGAGCTCGGCGAGCATATCAACTGGTACCAAATCAGTTTCCCCTGTTTCAGACTGCTTGCTGCTGTTCACGTGTAATGCTATTTGGTTCGCAAAGAACAAACTGATCTTTTTCAGCTCGAATAGAGTTTCAAGTAGAAGATGTAAATCTCATCAGACAAAAGTAGGTATCTGATCACTGAAATTTTGTAACATAATTCAAATTCAATTGAAGTCATTGAAGCACTGGGAGGTGGGAGAACTAGCTATGCATTGGAGGCGGGAGCTGATAAATTGGTGCATAAAATACATGTTAATGGGTTGATTGTGTGGAGAGATAACAAAAGTGCTGAGTATTGAAGGCAGTAGCTTAGATGCATGAACGCCATTGAGGGCGCGACTGGGCCATAAACCCAGAATAGTTTACCAGTCGGCGCAGTCTGAATTTTGTTGAATGCGAAGTTGCGAATACATATGGTAAGCTGAAAAAATATCGCTTTCCGAGGAATTCAACTCAGAAAGCAACTCAGGCCAGATTTCTCCAGAATCCCTGTTTTGAATAGGCAAGTGCGTTAATACTTGTTGAAGGGAAACTGGTACTCGTATAATTCCCTTTGAACTAATCTACTTCTCTCATCATATTAACCTGTAGGTTAATCAACATTTCCGTTCCATTTAGTGTGACAACCCTTCAGCGTTACTTTAGCATTCAGATACCTCTACAAATCTATTTCATGACATCGTCCTGGGAATTGGAATACATGGGAGCCATAAAGAACATGAATTCAGTGTGTAGAGAAGGTCTAATTCAATTTTCAGGTCACTTTTCGATTCTGGAATAAAATATATCCTCACAATTGTCTCGAAGATCGTGTGCAAAGCTCATAGTTAACGCAAGCACCAAACTCCCTATTGATACAACTGTTTCCCATATGAAGGTAACCACTGAAGGTAACCTATGAAGTAATATGTTCTGCGGTTTCGGAATACTAGGCGCGGTGTCTTATCCTTCTTCCGTATAGAGGAAAATTTCGGTAGCCCAGGTAGCGTAGATGGTCGTTGACTTGTGTCAATGAGCTGGGCGATTTGATTGCAAACATTTCATCGCCAATCGAGGTGATATCATCTTTTCATTATTGGGGAGCGTAGTGGTGCGTAGCGGTGGGTTGGTGGTTGTGCTACGCTACCGTTCAGCTCACCTCAGAGAAAAACCCAACGAACATCTAACCTGTATTAATCAATTCCGTGTTGGATCATGACTTTTTAATAACACCTTTTATTGTGGGAGTTCATTGGAGGTCCGTTACTCTTTCCTAAGTTAGCCCCATGGAAAACAACCTATCTTTGCTTCGTTTTTGACCCATAGCGTTGTCGTACAGCATAATTTAGGTCGCCGGGTAGTCCTGAGATCTGGTGCATTAGGCTGCAAGCGTTTTGTTACAGGTCGAATAGACGTCTCCGATGGTCTTCTTGACGGTAATTTACCAATTGGTGGTGAAACGTTCGCAATCTAACTTTTCAGCCCAGCTAACTAACCAACTCTATGTTACTAGGCATTCAATAAGTCCATTCATCCATAGCGAACTGGATTATTCTACGTGTTTGGGCACAGCGGCGCATCAAAATGTTGACTGCTTTGCCCTGCAAAAGAAGATTAATCCACATCATTTCCTATTTGACAGGAAGTGTCGCACAGAATGCAACCAAATTGTCGGATGAAATGCTATAATCACATGACCTGAATTGCAGCTGTGCTGACACATTTACGGGAAAAACTGTCTCCCTAGGACCAAACAGAAATTCTCACAACACCCCAAGTTATTTTCATTACACCGCCCAGTTAGTGGCCACGTTACTGCAAACCGCCGGTCAACCCAGCGGCTGCTTCCAGACACTGTATGTGTCGAAATACAAACAAAAGCTTTGCACTGCAAATGTTGTGACATTATAGGTTAGGATTTCTATTTATGTCAACATTGCTAGTTAAAATACTGTAATGTTCAGTGGATCAGTGGACCAAATTATTGCATCAGGTACCCAAGAGGGACATTTGCATGAATGACTCCAAGCGACTTAGTGTGGATAATGATCCTACAAAATACAGATAAATTGTCGCAGTCGGTTGTGGTAGAAGCGTCGCACCTACTTCTGTGTAATCTGGTCCATGAAAGATAAAAGCAAGTTTTGGCTTATTTGAAAGACAATTCACTTGATTCGTTTTTTGTGGCGGTAAGAATAAGCAGTTTGAATATAAGCTCGCAGATGGTTGTCAATCAAAACTGTCTTTGGAAAATATTTTGATAAACTAGGTTGATCAAAGCCACATATTGTGTGGTTTGAGCAGCCTATAGCACCAATATAATTTGCAGCTGAGTATGTCTTCAGAAAATGTATCCTGGACGGGGACACAGTTTTGACAACCGATCTGCAGCTTAGTTGACTGTGACTTGTGCTAACGGTGGTTTCACTTTTGATGTAAACTCATTATATTTCGAGATTCCTGGAAACTGTGTAAATAACCGTATGAAGTGAAAGCAACATTGAAGATTGCATTCTTGTAGTAAATGTTCATGGATATAAACAATATGATCATTTGTTACATATGAAAGACATTGGAAAACAAAGGCTTGTTATACGATCATCAAACAAGAAAAATAGATTTGCAAGCCGTGGTGGTCTCAAATGTTCTGGTTTTGAACAAAATGATAATAAAAAAATTATAAGTTTGGGCCACCATCATTATCAGTGTAGTTTTTATTGTCGTGATTCGCGTCCGTATGTGTAAAACTGAGTGTTGGGCCAGTTAAATTTATCGATGTTTTGTCACTCCGTTCTTCTCTCGTCCTATTCACGGAGACACTTGCATCCGATCCTGGTGGACTTCCTCTTCTAATTCGCGCATATAGCTTACTTTCCTGTCCGAATGCCAGCACTTTTTCCATTCGTTCTCTACGCTTTGCAGCTTTCTTCAGTCGAGCCTGATCTTGATAATATTCCGCAAAGTTATTCACAATGATGGGGATAGGCAAGGCGATTACAAGTACACCACAAATAGAACACATACATCCGATAAATTTTCCGAGAGGAGATTGTGGTGTCACGTCGCCGTAGCCAACAGTGGTAATAGTAATCGTTGCCCACCAAAATGTAGCTGGAATACTACTGAACGAGGCTCTGTTTCCGTCTCGCTCAGCAAAATAAGCCAACGTGGAAAATACCAAAACAATTATTATTACGAACAAAACTAGCACACCAAGTTCCTTGTAGGATTTGAAGAACGTGTGACCAAGAGCTTGAAGGCTGCTAGAATGTCTTGCTAACTTGAACACACGGAGGACACGAAGAACTTGTAGCACCTGGACGATTTCGTTCACAGCTCCAAGCGATGTGACTGAGAAATCTACGCAGGCTTCCAAAATTTTTGAAACGTAGTATGGTAAGGTGGCAACCAAATCAATAAGGTTTAAAAAACTCTTCACAAACTGTTGTTTGTTCGGACAGGCAGCAAATCGAATAAGGTATTCGAACGTAAACCACATGGTGCAGATCAACTCCAAGGCTTCCAAATGAGGATTGCGCACCCACTGACCTTCGCCGCCTAAGGCTGGATCGCTTCGATTGGTTGCGGTTTCGCCTATTCCAGGCACGGTGCTCAGATTCAGGCCCACGATTGAGACCATGACAAAAATGATGGAGACCGCGGCAAACACCTGCAGGAGAAAAATAGATGAATAAAACAATTCTTCAGACTCTTTAGTTTCCGAAGGCAAATAAGTTAAACATGTTTGATTCAAAACCACTGAGCTTAGTATATTTGATTGACTTAACACATCTATGTCTGTTTATATCCAAAATCTTGGTAAGAAGACACTACCGCTCAAGACAAAATATTTTTTCTGATGAAAACCTCGGGTTGTTTTTTCTAGGCTTAAATAGTGCATGTTAATTGCTTAAATGCAACTCACTGAATGGTGCAGCGAACGCAATCCTGAGATATGGCAAATTGGCTGAAAGGGTTGTGTGATGAAGCATTGGCTTTGTTAGTCGCTGTTTGTTGGGCTGCCTCTTCGTGAGTTTGGTGAGTCTAGCCATTTTACGTTCGTTCATGTTATGTAAGCCTCAACCTCTTTTTACGGATTTAGCGAGTAAGGACGTTAAAAAACGCTGAATGAGCGGCCGGTTACGTGGATAATTTCTTCAACGAATATCTCCTTTTAAAAAGATAGCAGTCCTTTGAAGACACCTTTTGAACTTCAAACACACCATTTCACCAGCAGTCAAACTAGTGACTTGACAAAATGGTTGAAAAAAATCGATATTGACGACCAGGGTGGCCTCCTAATTTTGGAATGTCCTTGCACCAACCGTCAATCATCAGACTGAAGCTCCGTTAACTTGCGATTGTGCGTAAAGTTTTTCATCTTTGAGGGGAACACGCTGTTGGAAAACCTTTTCAGCCATTGTTTTCTATATCAAAGTGTCTAACTGTGTGCACATAATTAAACTCCATGACGTCAGTTTCGCTAGCGATGTGAGCAGGCGTTGTTTTTATAAAGTGTTTTCAGTTTTAAAATGCAGAGAAAAAACTGAAAGGTGTGAAGTCTGCGCTATCTCGCAACAAATGTTCTCATTCAAGTTTTATTCGTTTACAACTGCACCGTCTTAATTGAATACCGTTTGGATTAAGGTGCGACTGACACAATGTCCTTTCGGAAATCCCATAACAGCATGGTGAACAGACACAGAAAGACATTGGCAAGGCAAAAACTACTAGAGATGCTATGTTCTGCGTAAACACAATGAGGTGGTCTCCAAATTTGGAGGCGTCAAGATCTTGTGATGTTTGATTTGGAAGCAAAAGTTTATATTTTACTTTATCGTATCAAAACTTATCCACCGCAAGCGTTTCTGTTAAGTTAAGTCAGGATTTGGGAAGAGCAAATTCCTCAGTTAACAGGGAGCTGAGAAGCATGCACTGGTGTAACACTGTTAACAGTCAATGCCTGCCGTTGGGAAATACCTTAATTGTCAGCAAAATCTCTGATCATCAAGAAACTAATTTTATATATTTTTAGTGGAGAACCATGTTAAAGCAATTAGTCTTTCCTAGACAGAAAGGAACTAGAATTGCCTTCAGAAAATTCGTGGTCGTGGTCCTCGGAATGTTTCATATGGATCGTCGGAAAGCTTTTAGCTACCCCTTTATCCGGAAGATACAAAAATTCTTTGCTTTTGTTACTAAATAAAATTCACAAAAATTAAACCAAAGTAGAAACTCACTGGTGACTGACACGAATTCGGCAAAAGGCAAAAACTAGTATAAGGAATTTTATAAGGACAGTTTCTCTAACGTAGCGTTTTTTACTGGACAATAGAGATTTCAGACTTAAAGATATATCTCCTAGTTGTGACTGGAACGTAATGTCGGGAGAGCAATGGGTTGATGTATCATTTTACAAAGGAATAGTGTCATCAGTGATATCTTATTCCAGAAACTAGTTCTGCATATATATGCAAGGAATATTTTAAATCCTAATATCATCATCATCGACATCATAACATTGGTGTTCAACACTGATGCATTCCTTCCGTAAGTATAATCTACTTGCATAGTTTCGCCAGTGGAGCTTATTGGATTCTTTGATACTGTTCATTGTATAAAAGCACAATAATATTCTTTGTACTTTGAGTGCCGTCAGATTTTGTGGTGCTTTCTATCAGAAGACTTTTAGGGTAGCAGAGATTGAACCAGTTATATTCTGTAAATGGCGAAGCTGCTTTCCAACGAAGTCACATGGAGCAATGCGAAATATGTTCAACACTTCAGGGTTTACCGTACACCCAGAAACTATTTAACGGACGGAGTGCTGTCGATTGTGACAGACAAGAATGTCTCAAAAACCTCACAGATTTGCTCAAAAGGACACCCCTTACCTCGAACTGTTTCGGTGGCGACTAAAAACATTTTCTTTTTATTACATTAAATCCAGCCTCGGCAGTTGGTAGACCTGAGAAATATCTCAAAATATGAGCGATTAGAGATATCCCAACGATTACACTATGAATTTTTCTTGGATCTCCTGCTGATGATTAAGAATTTTCCTCTTTAAAACAGCATTAGTTGCTTTATCTCTCCGTCGTTCACTTCGCTTCCATTTCCATGCTATCCACGCGGAACGAAAAGCAGTTTTGGTCCCGCTGCCAAGTAAATTCAGTCTTTGCTTATAGGCGCTAAATTTATCGTGTCAGGAAACAACCACGTGCCTGGGTCTGGAAGGCATAACAGTAGGCTAATGGAGTGATACTACGCACAAGGCAAGAACACACCTAACAATTCCTCACAGCGGGTAGGCCAAGTACGGCGCCCTATGAAGGTCGCCGTAATTTGGCCTTCACACTGTCGCACCTATCAGCAATAGCTGCACCCATTTTGATAGACACAATGACGAAACAGGCTTCCGTACTGTTAGCTGTACATGTTTTCGAACGGATGGTCATGACGGCCGAAATTTTTGCGCCAAGCGTTTATGGGCACACAGCATATCTGCCAAAATGGTTCATTACCAGTTTCACCATCTGATTCTGTAAGTCGTACTTTATCAAACCTTCTCTCCTGGTCAAGTCTAGTTCTACACCCATGCTAGCGCGATCATCCAGACAGTGCACTTGGTAGCAGGATAATCCGATGTCCACCTCGAAAAGGTAACCAAATACAGTATGTGTAAATTGGCGACCAGAAGTCACAGAAACTCGAAAGAAGTGGTTATTAGGCATGGAAAAATTCTCAGTTATATAACTGGAAGGTATCGGTTTGCTTCTCCATATTTTCTGGAACAAGATTGGTACTACACAATTTTGCAATCTCTTTATGGTTATCTCAGTATGGAGCTAAACTTATTTTTGTAAAGAAACAATAGAGATAAAAAACACGATGCAGAATTGAGCCGCAAACCTGGAGCCACATATGGGAAACACTATAGCATAACCGGGGACGACTGCAGAACTTTCAGAAATTGACACCAGAATGGGTTCTTCAACAGAGTGCTACCCTATGCACCGGACCTCAACTGACTGTTCGTAAAATTTATCATCTAAATCAACTGACCGGGATGCAAAAGGGACATGTTTTTAATTGGTACATTTTCATCTCCATTCATGGCATTAGTATAACCTATTCAAGCACTGACCATGTCAACTGACTGAAGACTGAGGTGCCTGTATTATTCACTAAATCGTACTTACTTTTATGTGGACTCCCTACCATTATTAGGCTTTTTATGAGAAATAAAATGATTCATCGCCAATATTCGTTTAACTTCGAGAAAAATGAATTTAGCCAGTGAAGTTCTCGTGTATTTTCTCCGATTGCTGCACCGCCGTCGTTCTCATTGTGATGAAGACCAAAACACAGCAAGTAGGGACTGGCTTTCATTACACTTCTGATAGCAAGTGAAACGCAACTTTGTTCTGTAGCAACTCTCACGATCGGGTACGCACATCGCAAAGTTGACCGGAAAAATTCAAATGGTATTTTTTCTAGAATGCTGGTGCTGACCAGATTCTCCATCAACCTGTCAATCAGTACACAAAATGCAGGTTTACCAGCTTGCCTCCATTCAGTATGCACTGTATGGTTTTTTGTTCAACCAGAGCGAACGTAAAAGTGGGCAGGTGATCGATTTCGGTCGTAGTTTATACCTACCGTGCACTTGCTAAGGAATGTTTGTTGGTAGCAATCGAAGTGACACCCTGGGATTTTGATTGTCTATGTTCAATTACAAACCAATTTATCTACTTTTCAAAGCACTACTTACAATACGATTGTGTACATCAGAAATGATGATTTTTTGTTTTTTTAATTACAAACTAGTTCACGAGGAACCAATGAAAAAGTCGCCAAATACTGCATACACGACACTATTAAAAAATAAAATAGTCTAAGAAAAACCGGAAAGTTTCCAACCCTTAAACTAGGGGTAAAGCACGAATAATGTATGAGGGCAAACCTTGGTTGGAGTTTGGAAACAGAAGTCTGACGACTGTTATCGATAGACTTCAAGAAGAAAACACTCGTGGGCAAAGTAACAAAGACCATAATCCAGTTTGGCAAGCTAGGACTAAAATTTAACATGTCAGCTTGTAGGTTAGTAGTCTAGTTAAGACAGAATAAGTAAATCCTGCGTGAGAGTGACCGTAGTTGTTTTAGAAAAAAATGACAGAACATGAGCTTTGTCCTGGTGGCGAGAAACGATTTGGAAAATGGTGGTAACCAGGGGGGAATGAAGCTGTTTAGAAATAAAAAGATTCACAAAGAGCCACAAACATGATATGGGAGAAATATCCCATACTGGTACGGATCCGCGGCATACCCACTGGTAGCAAAGAGAGTCTTGAGTCCTGACAAAGGAGAGCCAAACTAGCTGCAACAGGTCGTTGAGATGAGCAATCGGGGGAAATAAGGAGGAGTACATTACTTAAAAAAGCATAAATCCAATCAGAGACGAAGTAAGTGGAATTGGTAATAAAAAGAAATAAAGGGGGATATATCTGAACACTTGGGACCCAGCAGAACGCCGTCAACATATACCGAAATCAAGTGCTTTTTAGAAGAGTTTCAATCCATTTCTTGGAGTATTTGCACTAGCACTCTGCTAAACTAATTCACATGGGATGGTTGATTTTTAAGCCTTCGATACATCAATTTATGCCACTTTTATTTAATGCGTCGGTAATCCACCAAAACTGCAACGATTCTTCCACCCGAATGGGTTGTGTTTCAGGATGCTGCTTTTTTCAGCTTATTGAAGGACTGTTTGTTCAAGACAGACCTAGAAACACTGGGCTAAGTGAAAGTGAGCAATATGTGGCGATAGGTTTTCCGGTGTGATAAACAGCCACGCATCCACAAATAAAGACTCCAGAAATTCTCCAAAGAGATGGTAACACTGAGGATAGGAAGACAATGTCTAAGAGCTGGGGGACGATTAGAAATTTGCTGCGGCATACGTATTGAGCAACATGAAGTGGATACCAAGCTAAGCGGAAGTCGCACAGAGGACATCTATCGCAAGCCTTGCTGCAGTAGAGAGCAGTAGATATAAGCAAAGAAATGGCCGAAAAAAACTATTTGGAGTTCTCGATACAATCCAGTAGAAGGGGGAGTACGGAGAAATGAGAGTGGAAATCATCATCACTCGTTTGCTAGGTCAGCTTAAGCTTATGACTAAACAACATACTCTTTGGCTTATTGTAGGTAGCCGTGGGGAGGTCTCACGCAATAACATAATCTCAATGGAATGAAACGAAATATTCAAGGCGTCAGCTGAGGCGTCTTTTGGTCTTCGATACCCACTGCTTCAGAACTATAGTCCGTGTGGGTTAGTGTCGGATATTTGTAACAAGGCGATTAGAAAGCTAATTCTTGGTTGTACAAAGAAGAATTCCATTGGAGAATCTGTCCAGCACCAAGAGGTGCTTTGGTGCGTATGGCTAACCATAGTTCCCCGAACAAAGTTTTCCATGCCCAATTCAAGGTGGTGGAAGCAGAGGGGTGACCAACTCTTGACCTGGAAGAGGGGCTTGAAGAAGATTACGGAACGCCACTCACCCTGCAGGATGGACGCCGCGTGGTCCACAGTGCACCTGGTTGGTTGCGCTGCAATACACAACTGCTAATTGATGTCAATAGCGTTCTTGTTGTCACATTCTATACAGATTGTTTGAGTGAGTATCTAGAAGCGTCGGCAAATCGAAATAATTGTTGTAAGGTAATTCTCTTCCTCGTCCACTTTTAGCATTTTCTTCACAATTTGGAGTTCAAACTAGCTATGGCTGGACGGCAGCAAATGATCAGCGTTGAATATTAATTCCTGTTCTCAATGACGATGATGGAAAACAAGTTTGATTTGTAAGACCCTGGGCTGCAGTCTCAAAAATCAACATGACTCCACTCATAATCACTGTTTGGTATGACAATTCATGAATAAAAAACACTGGAATATTTACGAGAAATACACTCATCTGCAAATCAGTTTGGTTTTCACGGGAGACTCAATTGAATCTCTCGTTTATGATGTTCTCCAGCTGAATGTGCTGCACTCAGGCCGCCTCATGATTCAGTTGGCACGATATTCGAGATATCGAAGTATATTTTCATAAAGGAAACTACTCACAAGGTTGCTGAAAACTCTTTGACAGCCCACGACCGGTTTCGCCCTTCTTGGGGCTCATCAGGTAGGCGCAGTCCCCGAGTTTCCGTCAACCTTATGATCTACTTGAACCCAAATTGCACTGTTTTCGAGAAATACACTCATCTGCAAATCAATTTGGTTTTCACGGGAGACTCAATTGAATCTCTCGTTTATGATGTTCTCCAGCTGAATGTGCTGCACACAGGCCGCCTCATGATTCAGTTGGCACGATATTCGTGCCAACTGAATCCTGGGGCGGCCTGTGTGCAGCACATTCAGCTGGAGAACATGACAAACGAGAGATTCAATTGGGTCTCCCGTGAAAACCAAATTGATTTGCAGATGAGTGTATTTCTCGAAAACAGTGCAATTTGGGTTCAAGTAGATCATAAGGTTGACGGAAACTCGGGGACTGCGCCTACCTGATGAGCCTCAAGAAGGGCGAAACCGGTCGTGGACTGGAATATTTAGTTTCTCAAGAACTTGAATACAGAAACGACTTGGTTACAGGGCTGATATTGTGGAAAACTGTCAGTGAAGAACCTCTTGCGGTCAATAATAAAGCTTACGGGTTGCACCTCACCTTCCATTAAAAGAATTGGTCATGACAGTTAAAATGAAACTAATGTGGTTAAACACTCTGAGTTGAAATTAATTGCATAGGGCTTTCTCCTTGAAAGGTGTGCCATAAGCAGAGTCCTTTTGTTTTTAAAGCCTCCGAAACATGGGTGCCGGTGGATATCCCTTCAACCTAGCAGTCCTGTCGGAACCAACACTAGTCGGTTATTGGCTTCTACCGTAATCCGCATGTTTAGAAGGATCTTACTGAAATTTTAGTAACTGCATGACAACCTGTGGCTTAGCACATATCTGTCTCAACTACTAACAGTATGGGTAAAACGTGCAAGTTTTCCCGGCTGTTCCACTCACTCTTCCCTAACTTGCTTGAAAATTTAGACTTTTCTTCGTGTATGATCATTCCCTTCAGTCTTTTTGTTGGTGTACTTCGGTTTTCAGAACCAGCAGTCATCACTTGGCTCCAACAGCTTTGTTCCCATTCCTAACATTGTCAGTTTCAGATAAACCTTCGAAACAAGTGGATTTTTCCTTTTCTCTTGATTATTCGCGATACAATGGAATTTCGTTCCGTTTGTGCGTGACCTTTGTCACGCATGATCAATGAACTTCTGTTTAACTTTTGACGTTTTATCCTTGCGCCTAAGGCTTACGCAACCGATTTCGGGCTTGTCTGACGCCACTGTGGTATGGAATTGCTAATTCTCGTTTCCGGGTGTTTTTTCATGCGCCTGTGTTCAAACTTCAATCAATATTTGGTTCGTTTCTTACAAGCGTTGGTGTTTGACGAGATGGAGACGTGAATAGGTGTCAAAAACATTCCCTCTAACCGGGAAGAATGTAGGTTTGACATTTTCTCCAAGTCAGGTTATGAAATACATTGGATGGTATGGCATTTTTGGACGTACATAAAAATCGGCGAAGGAAAAGTGGCTGAAAGCTTCTGTGCTGAATATCGTAAAACATATGTGTAATAAAGTGAAACGGTACGTCAAAAACATGCGCAAGAAACTTCCTGAAACTTTGTTTCACCTGTTATTGTACTGTTATTTTACTGACTGTTCGCTGACAGTAGACCGCAGTAGTCCGCAAAACAAGAGCAAGTTTAACAATTTGGCTGGTAAGATTGAAATTTCCGTGGGGTAGTTCTCCAATACAACCATGGATTAGGAACTACCACCGCATGACTTATTAGCCCTCGTTCTTCGTGGTTATTTGCAAATGCTATCGGGGTCAACTAAAGCAGTGAGAATAGGCTGTTGGAAAGGCCCCGAACATAGATATATTCTGGCGAGGACTCGTGATTAAATTTATTGACTTCAGGGCTACGCAGTGATCGTTTACCACATAGATTATTCATTAGATTTCAAAACTTGCCCGGGAAATTCACCTTTTTAACTGTTCTTCTGAGAGAAAGATAAATAAGACCTTTGCTTTCCCGTTTTACGAAGTGGAGAACATGCATCATCTCTGTAGACTAAAAAGCCTTGCATGTTAGAGGAGCCGGTATATTTTAGGCGAGGAAATTCTGTCAACTTGGAAAGTAATGGTAGAAAGCAGACAGCTCACGTTAGGACATAATTTGGGGTAGATTGTTGGGATGCTGACGTTATGAAAAGACTCGTGATCATGGAACATTTAAGAGTTGGGAGAAGCAACCGTATACCTTGGAAGAGTGGACTTGAGACGAGTAGCCACATGTGAAAGGGATCAGGTGGGTAGCTGTGATGAATGCTCTTACCCATTGTTAACTATGTGATCTGAGAACACGTACGACCCTTCAAGCAGCAGCAAGGAGGTAGAGTGTTAGTAAATCTAGTAGAATCCACCCTGATTCTAAGTTATTGTTGATGAATCCAAGAGGTCTGAAGACTGTAATCATTTGCAATTGCATAAGGGCTCTAAATTTCATATCCAATTTTTTCGTCATAACTGGTTTAACCGTATCAGACGGCAGCCAAATTTATTGAGTCATTAAGTTTTCCTACTGACTGTTGGACATCATTTACGTGAATATGAATACATAAAAATAATGCTAGTGTAATTTGATTGTAATGACCAAAAAGAAGTAGATACACTTGAACTGCCCACCTTGGCTTGGAAACTCGGGGACCCTGCCTGCCTGATGAGTCCTAAGAAGAGCTGAACTGGTCGTTGGCTGTCGAAGAGTTGCCAGGAAAATTGCACATAGTTTCCTTTATGAAAATGCCTTGCAGTCGTACCAAATGAAACACGAGGCGGTCTTTGTGCAGCGCATTCAGTTGAAGAATAGTATAAACAAGAGATTCAGTTGAGTCTTCCGTGAAAACCGAATCGAGTTGTGAGGTGATCCTCTGACAGCTCTGGTGGCCTCTGACTGGCACTTATTTTGGGTAAAGCTGAACATTATATTCCCGTCACTACTCTGACAGTTTTACCACTATACTACTTACGCGGTTTAATAATTTAACAAACTCATAAATCCATGTGAGTTTAATGTAAAACACCAGGACACAGCTGATTTATCAAACTGTCAAGCTTCTTTTTTGTGTTTGGCTTAATCCGAGAACAAAACTACATATCTGGCAAGCACTGCCTCATACCGTTGCATGGCCAACGTCCGAATCGTATTCGATGTTGCCTAGTCATTGGCCAACTGGCCCTACTTGTTTCTTCCGCTGTTCTTCCTGAAACTAGCTCTGAATCGGTCTGATCAGTCAAGATGCTTGGTGCCGTTCCTTCCGTTCTCCTATTTATAATATCGTATCAGTTTAAATCTTGTAATGAATTCCAGCTGGACTACCCGGTAACAAGTTGTATAATGTCTCCTGTCATGGAACACATTCCCAATAGACTCTCAGCTGGGGTGTCCGATAGACTGACAAGCTGATGATAGATACCTCCGTATCTCACCTGTCTGAGGAGGAGCACAACTTAAAATCCATTTTTGTTCCCATCTCTCTCTACTATGATCATCATTTAACTTTATTAGGGCACTTTCCAATCCTCAGCGTTCTTGAGCTTCCATTTGGTTCATTTTACTCTAGGGCAGGTTCTTATGCTGAACACAATCCGTCAGTACCGATTTTTGCTATTTAACTGGATATATTTCGATTTTTTCTATATATTTCTATTACATACGCTGAGCTTCTATTTTTTGGAAGCAACGAGCTATTACTGACCCGACTTGAGTCTTTCGATTTCTAGTTCAAATGTCTCATCCCAACCTGCTGCAACTGATTATATCAAACGTTTTTATTGGTAATGCAGCTTTCTAGAGGAGTAAAATCAGTTGATACATCAAACCAATAAAGAAATAGACCGGTTTCATTATTTAACTCTACAGAGCAAACATAGATCCAGAAAAACGCAGCAAATTACCATAATTTACAATGTCACCTTCAAGAACACCGCGCACAAGGACAATGAACGGAGAGAATGAGTAGCTTCAACTTCTAACATGTTCTCTTGCTGTGGGTCTGCGATCAAACGTTTATTCATAGGTGTTTTCTAAACGCCTTTCTGAGTGTGAACCTATCGCAAAGAAAAAACAAAGTTGCTAATCGATATCGACATAGCAACAGGATATAAACCGTGAATCCATGGACTAGGTTAAAATGCTAAGAACAGGGAACGCGATATCGTCATTTAATCACATGGCTTCATGCTTTGCGACCATTTGGAATAATGGATTTTGACTTTATAGAAAGCCCACACACGTTTGAAAATTGAATGTGTTAGTTCAACTGATCATTCTTGCGTGGGCTGAGTTCAGCTCTTTTTTAGGCACGCCACTTTCGTCAACCAAATGTAGTGGCGAAAAGATTTTATGGTAGTGCAGATCTTTAGATGATTAAAACTTTTAAGATAACAGCAAACGAAAAGTGGAAACAGTTGTAGAGCTCACAAGAGGTTACCCGTTAGGCCCTCCTGATGAACATGTGTGGGACGTTCAGGGCCTCAAGACTGTCCGTCAGCCAATGCAGATACAACTTTGTTCAGTTTGATTCCTCTCAACTTCCGTTAGATAGACGGTGATCGGCATCACCAAGCACGTACCACGGCAAGGTCAATCGCTATTGGCATGAGTAAGGCCCATAAGGCGGCATTTTCTCCTCCAAAACAATCGACTTCTTCATGAAAGCTTACTGGATGAAGCTTTTGGACGCCCGATTTGACAGACTCCGTCGCCTTAGAATGTTGATGTGTACCATTAAGGGTGAGCTAGGTGTCAAATACTCCGTTGAATATGACTGGAGAAGACATAATTGCACAACAATTTTTGCCACATTTTTGCCATTGTATATTTGAAATCTAAATAAAACCGAATAAAAATGTCGTCGATATCTTAAATTTTTTATTTGCCGCTTGGCAATGTGAACTTCAATTGTTTCGGATTCATGTATCATGTTAATCCACGGCTTGATGGATGCATTAACCGCGAAGAACTGTGTCACACCAACAGTGGTAGACAGAAAACGAAACTGAGGGGAGTGAATGTAGAGAGCTTGCTTATACTGCATGGAAAGATACGCGGCCATTTCTTCAGTGATGGCGTACAAACATAGGTCGTATGGCTGTATGTCATTTGGCCGGTTGCCTCTCAGTGCAAGCATCTGGGTAGAATAAAAATCGATCTTGCTTTAAAGCAGTCGTGAATTTCGACGAATATTTGCTGAAGTCCACTTGGTTCAAAATCCAAACAGCAATTATTTATTATTCATTTTAGTTGCCCATTTAGAAGGTGGGACAGTGTTTCATTAATTTGGACAGTTTCAGTCAGAATGACCTGGTCTATAAAGAGGAGGTCTGTTTATGTTTTAATTAGCATCACGATGACACGAAAAGAGTAGAAATACTAACCAAAGTTGACTTTTATAATATCTTGCCATACAAGATTTACTTTGTGGTATTTGAACCAGTAAGAGCAGTCTATACAGTCTGGAAGAGCCATTAGACGCCACGCTCAATCATAGCTCTATCTACTGTAGAGGTTCAGTACGGAGAATGACTTATGTATACGTGTGTTTATATGTATGATTAAATAGTTATTTAGTCCTTTAATGCCGTGACAAAATTTTCTGGTCAATTTCCTTAATCACTTGTTTAAGGCAAGCTGAGGCTTATTTCGAACCCGGGAGTAAATGTTAACCTATTTCGACTAGCAAGGCAGCGTAATATTGGTCACCTCCTCAAGACATATTTGAATTTGAATTTGAGCTCAAAAGCATGCAAATCAAAGCCTCGCACATCAAGATAAACACGTTGTTGATATAGACGCGAAAGATAGACAAACTGCCTGAGAACTATCTGCGCCTGAAACTAATTCACCATAGCTTAAATAATAGTGGGCAAAATTTTTAGTCAATAGTCCCCTTAAATGATTTAGCGACATCATCACTACCTTACTGCAGCATGTGACATAATAGTACAGCGAGTGAAACTGAGTGTTTTGCATCAATTCAGTAGGCTAGCCGGTTTTCTTGCACCGAAGTGAGCTGACACCCGTTTACGAAGTAATCTGTGTCACATGAAACCAGACCGAAAGCCAACGAACCAATAGGCATTCAGCTTCCCACTGTGTGCGCTGTATAGACCCAATGGAATATAATCGAAAACCATTCCCAGATGATCAAAAATTATGTGGGGAGTACTAGACAGTTGAAACCCTATTAAAATTTTACTCCAATATGGGATTTATCACATGCATGGGGTTAGTTGGTTGGTCCTAAACGGCCAGTTCACAGGAATTTGCTTCAAAACCCATTGTAGGTTGAAAACTTAAAGTCGTCCAGAGAATATGACAGATTATCTGCATAGAACAAATGGTGTATGGATAACTCATATAACATAAATAGAAATACCAGAAAATATTTGCACATGATATCCATCTCGACATTCACTACTTGAGTAGTTTGCATTCAAACACTTGGCTATACCCTCTGATTCCCTACCAGAGAGTTAGAAAAAAGGAGCAAATTAACTAAAGGTGCTTGTGCCTGTAAAATTATGGGTCCAAATTTTGCGTAGGCCTTTTTCAAACGAAATCCAAACACAATGTTGGACAATTCACTGAGGTTTTTTTTGATACTTAGATAATACTCATGTATTATCACCATCTAAACAGAAGGCGACCACTATTATACAGGAGTCAGAATATCTCTTGGGCTGCCTTATCACTCAGTCATTCGTGGGGGCCGTTTGAGCGCTGGTATTAAGGCACAAAATCTCCATTTGGCCGCACTCATGTTCGGAAATGAAGTTTTGTACTTTTGTCAATGCAACATACCACGGAAGGTGAAACAAACAATGCGGAAAATGCAGAGTTTCAGTACCTACAATTCAAAAGGTAAATTTTTCGGTGTTATTTCAGTTGCACATCACAAGATAACAAAAATCGTGAGCATAAAACAATTTTCATTTCTGTTCTGTTCGCGCTTTTTGCTCAGAAGAATCAACTTGGTTTACTTTGTGCGTCCCCCAACAGGAAGTACAGCGTGGTGCCTCATAGAATTTCTGCTGCCTCATCAACTGCTTTAGAAACAGTTCGGCATTACCAAGTAAAATCTAGGAATATTCAAAAATGATTTTCTTCAAAGTTCCAGCGGAAGACATTCCGTTATTTAATCGAAATATTCATCCTAATCAGCCTATCAGTAATATGATACCAAAACCAGTGTGGGCTGCATCCATTAGTTAATTCTACAAACTGGTAGCTGCTGCACGGGTATATATTTATCTTCATCTATTTATTGAGTTTTATAAGTCGCTTTTACGGATTTATGAACCTTGTTACTGGTAGTATTTTCCATCTGTCACTAAGTAGTAGAATAACCTTCCATGTTGTACGTGCTGTCATTAGATTTATCCATCTCAATATATCGTAGTGTAACCTGTACCTAAAAATGTTGTACCAAAGGGAATAGTGGCACAAAGAGGACGGGAAAAATGAGCTAATTCAAGGACTAAACTTTATCAGTAAAAGTAAAAAAATGGCCTGAAAACCGCAATCTTATCTGGGGGAATTTCAGGTGACCGGTACCTAATTAGCACCATCAAAAAACAATCAGCACAGTTCACTAGCAAACTACACTAGATTGTCTATATATACACACATATATGTCTATTCAGGTGTGACAACTAAAAGATAAATCTTATGTGTTTGACCAGTAGCAAGAATTAAGTAAAAATATATATTCTAAGTGTGTTACTGTGGTCACCAAATTTTTTGAACATGAACGGACTTATTTCGTATGCTTTAATAGACGATTTAACTGACAAAATATCTGGGCCACCGAAGCGTGTAAACGCTTACCACGCGCTCTTTAGTTATACCCTAACCATTATTTCTTGTGTTTTACTTCATGTCCTGTTGCAATTATTGCATATTATAATGCAATGAAAGCTCAGTAGACTCAGCGACAAAGCCTGTTGCTGATAGCTTCAACTGATCCATAGTCCCCGGCAAATTTACCGCCAGTAGAATGCATTGTCTGAGTTCTGACGTCCACACGTAGGGTTTGCACCTCAACAGGCACTTTCGACCTACAATTTTCCTTCACCATTTTCTAAACTAACGATAGTTCTAGATTGGGTTATGGAAGAATAATAGAATATAAACAAAAGCTTCAAATTTATGTACGGTAACATAGCACTACGACTTATTATGATGTTGCAATAGTTGATATATGGCATATAACATCAGTACAGTTCATAACATGTGATTATAAAACATCATTATAACTTATGTACTGTAAGTATATGCAAATTATTATGAAATGGATAACCTGATGTGTTTATATATTAGGTACTACAATATTTGATGCTCTGCTTGATAACAAATAAGTGAACAGTCGATCCATATCTCAAAAAGCGCTCTAAGTTTTCAGCGTGTGTATCCATTAATCCGTTTTCTATATCTTCAGCAACATTCGTTAGCTTTTTATTAATAATAGTATTTAATGGAATTGATGCGCAGTGCCCACGCACAGGAGGAAGTCCAACTATGTTCATACATGTTGACCTACAATGTCTACCAAGTACCAACTACACTTGAATTTGTGTTGTTGTTCCGCCGAATACGAAAATGTAACAGACTTTGACAGTAACAGCAAAACGCTAAAATAATTTTGTGCTTATTGTTGTAGAATCCATCACGGGGGGCGATGAATTTCATTGGATGTTTTACACTCTCTTGTCCATACGTACTTCAAAGTACACCTAACTTTTCGAGTCAATGAAAACCCGAAGATGGTGAAACTTTGTTTTCTAAACAAGAGAATGTTTGGATGAGAAATGCCTACAAATGAGTTGCTAGAAGGCCATTTTGCGTCAAACGCGAAATTCGGAACAGTCGAATTTTCAGTGCTTTGACATTCTGGATTAAGGAGGAGTACCACTACTTAGGTTGCAAATAGTTTGTATACCTGATTTCTGTATCCTGTCGGGCAGTTCCACTTCGTTCCATCTTTTTTCTCCAAGGCAGTCATACTGGTACTTCTCAGGTTTTCTGAACCACCTAAGCAAATCCTCGTGTATGTCTCAGAATGTTTTGTTGCCAAACAAAACGCAGATCTTTCCTGTGGAATAACAGACCCGATAATTAACAAGAAGCTTGGATACGCAAAATAAGAGACCCTACATATAAATCTACCAAGCTTTTCAAATGTACTGGCTATAAAATAATACCAACTATATTATAACTTGGGGAAACAGAAACCAAGACAGACTGGATTCCAAAACAAATAGTCTGTTTGTTGGCGCTTGCCTATACTACCTATAGAAAATGTGTGTTAGGTAACGAACCAAAGGAGTTTCCGAGATACAGCTTATTGTAAACGTTTTGCCGAAAAAAGTCTCATTTTCTGCTTAAGCGATGTATTGACACGAAACGTTTTAACAACCGTAAGAATTCCGCTCAATTGATAAGCCCGTAGTTTTTCGTGACAGTGAAGCTGTGTGCATTCAAATGCAAATGGGATTTGTTTTAATTTTTACCAGCCTCCCTTCCGCCAGACGGTTTTGGGTGAACTAAAAAAAGAATGCATTTGCCTATCCCAAGTTACTGAGCTGCTGATGTGATCCAGACATAGCATCCCACAAAATTCGGACTGAACAAAATTGGTCGTCATGAGTGAACGCGGCTTACCAATAGATTTTTCATTCAAAAATGTGCTCCATGTAAACCTGATTGAAATTAAATTTTACTAAAATGCATAGATAATTCAGGAATGTACATCGCCGCCGAAAGAGTTGTGGTTGTTAGGACGATCATATGTAGTCCATGAGCACAATGCGTGTTTTTTCACTAAATTTCTGAAGTAACTTCGTACAAAAACTTAATTGTGACGTTTGGCGTAGGCAGATTTCTACTAGAATAAATTTTCCAGCAGAAGACTTTTGAACATTCCTAAGACGCTAACTGACACAGTGAAGGTACATCCGATAGATGACACCTAAATTCAAACAACTGCGTGACTTGAATCTGTCACCGGCATCTGCTGTGTAATTTAAACCTATCCTGGCTTATTACGTGTGCCGTTTGGTAAATTCCTTCTGTAAATTATCCCTAAAGGCGCCGAGGCCAGTCCATCTACAAAGACCTAAAAGTTGCTAATTCGTTTTCAAATACAGCATTTACCAATTTTGTTCTGTTCGCTCTGTCTGGGGGCGTTCATCAAAGCATAAAACAAAAGGTGAAAATTCTCTTTGCTTTTGTATGTCAGCGACCCAAGTTGAAAAAATTTAAATAAGAAAATTTCATTTTAATTTGTTGACTCATTAACAGATTGAGCATATTTTCTGTTAGTTTGTCTATTTGTTTCCAAGCATTTTATCACCATGTAAGAGGATATCACCAACCTATTCACTGACCAGATACTCCGTTTGTTATGACAACGGTGTCTTGTGATTGTAGACTCTTAAGTAGCAAGAACGTATGCACCACTTCACTAATCCAAGGTGCATTAATCTCACACCCGTCAGCCTCTTGACTTCCGACTATAGGAGGATTAACAATGAAACATCACAACTGATAAACGATAGGAAGTAATCTCAGAACATGACAGAGAACCAGATATATGTCGCTTTATGTCTTTCGAGATCCGAACCACTTAGCGATCAATACTCAACTAAGATCCAGAGGACATGTTGATTTAAGTATATGCCTCGGTTAGGCTGGAACATGTTCAATTTCATCTTGCAAATATAAGTTTTAAGTTAAAACGTGTATCATCGCTGATCTTATGCACTTTAGCTAGTTATACGTTGAAAGTTTTTTGTTATTACGAAGCTGTGATGTGGAAGGTCAAACTTTCCATTTTATGAGGCATATTCGTCCAAATTCACCATGAATCCCTCCGCCACAAGCAAGCGCACCAAATAATACAGTCGTTTTGTTAGTGCTTACTGCATCGTTGATTTTGTGTTTACATTTGACCTTGGACTTATAAGCAAAATCAACGTTAACATGTTGTTAATCTTCTGACGGTTTTGACGGAATGAATAAAGGAAGCTCACTGTTTAATTACCAAAAGGATTAGGTTGCTGTACAATTCAAAACTTGCAAAGCCTCTTCTCTTGCTCTCTGACTGATAGAATAAAACACGACATTGACAGAACGGACGCTTTGCAAACATGGTGTGGATAACGTAATACACTAGTCTTCAACAGCCAACCGCTTTTGCCATACTTTTGGCCCATCAGGTAGGCGCAGTCTCCGAGTTTCCGTCAACCTTATGTTCCTCTTGAACCCAAATCTCACGAACTTAGCAAAATACGCTCTTTACAATCCAACTTGGCTTTGCCGGTGACTCACCCAGAATCCAGCTGAATCTCTCGTTTATGATGTTTTTATGTGTAGTGTGGTACGTCTGCAATATATTGCGATATCTTGAATATCGTACCAAATGAAACATGAGGCGGCTTGGTGCAGCACATTCAGTTACTTGAAAACATCGTAAACGAGAGATTCAGCTGGTTTCCAGGTGAGCCTCCTGTAAAATCAAATTGGTTTGTAAATGAGTGTATTTCGCTAATGGTGTGGAAAAATTCAAATTTCCAAGCCGTTCTTATGCGTCCTTCCGTAGATTTCTGTACTCGTCACTACAGTTCCTTTTATCCCGTTGGATCACTTAACCGTGGGTTTGTGAATAAATGGGGTCTTTGACTAAACACGGTTTGTACTCCACAACGTTCAGCCTCAAGAAAAGGATGATGTTCCACTTCCCATAATTTTCGTTGTCTTTTGGCTATGATATTATGTGGAATTTGTACAATTTATTGGCTTATAAAGACATTACCACTAAGATATTTTGGGTTGCTTAAAAAGATTGTCACCGATAAAGCCGCATTTCTTTGGTCCTGTTTTGTTTCTGCATTTAAAAACAAACTTTTATAGGGGGGATTTCTTCCCCAGAACTAATCATGTCCAATCCACTCATTATCCAAATTTCTTTTGCCACGAATTGTTAAGAAAGAAAAACAATACGATTTGATTGAAATCAGCCAGAAAATCCCGATGATGATTTCAGGGCTTGTGATAAATTTTATTCGCTGACTAACATTGGACAAAGGAGCGGCGCTGCCATGCGATCCAGTGCTGACAATTTTTTTCGAGAATAACTCGCTTAAGCTTTACATTTCGTCTGCCATTCAAAGCGCGCCGTTTGAGAATTTCATGGCCTAACATGATCTTCCAATTTTTGTTTTTTTGATTGCGTAAGGTGCTCATAACTGCTTTTTGCAAAAATTTAAGTCTACAAAACCGGTGACTTCACGTACAGAGGGTTTAAGCTTCGAAACTGGGAGACCATATATGTCCAGTTCACAACCCCTTTTAGATGATCTAATGCATTCGACTGGGTGTCGAGCGTTCCAAGTCATACAACAGGACTGAAATACTAGATGCCAAGACACACTAAGCACAAGGCCGAAAAAACTTATGGATTTCAGATAAGCGGTCTTTTTCTTCTCGCGAAAGGAAACTAGGTAACGAAATATTCCCCCGCAAAATGCATGTGAACAATGCCTTGGTATGGAATAATGTCGCTCGGTAAATAACATCGTTGACTTGATTTTGAGGAGTGTGATTTAAAAACCAAGCACTGGGTTTTTTAGATTGTCCGCTGGGTGCCGAAAAATTTGATTACTCTTTTGCCATTACGCAAGCAGTGATGTGTAACTTAACATATGTGATTTCACACAAAATACCGCACGCATTTTTTGTAGTTCCATCCACAAAGTCATGGGAAGAAGCGAAGAACCCAAACTACTTTACCGAGAGGTGTTCTACAGGTTATTAATTCACATCACATGGAAACTTTGACCTCATATTTCGAATATCATCACCAAATCGTTGTAAATCACATGTGATTCCAGACACATGACAATCAAATCAGACTAATCAGTCATTCACATTGACCCTACTCCATTTCTTACGATCTTAAACGCCTGGATAAGAGAAGGGACAAACCAAAACGGTATGTTTGATTATCCAAAAATACTTCAGAAGAATACACAGCTATCAAGGCCATTAAGTAAGTGTCCCTTTGAAATTTAATACCACTCAACTGACTCCGATATATACACAAGTTCAGAAACGTATCGTAGGCGACACTAGATCACCACCAACACTAAAACTTCAGTCATTAACGTCACATCCGATTAACATAAGAGTTCAGTTCTGTTCTCTTCTGAATCGTGGTGTTTGAAAAAAATCATGCTAATCCTACTCACGGGTGAAATGAGCCGGTGCCACAAACCGAAATTCATAGAACCTGTTTACGTCATCTAGGTTGGATGCAATTTTATGAACAGGTGAGTTGATGCATGAGGTAGTCCTGAGCGGAGTTGAAAAACGAGCTAACGCCTTAAATTCCGACTGCGTCTAAAATGTATTTCTGATTGTGCGTAAGATTTTGGAAAGCTGGCCCACTGCGAGCCTAAACACGAATAGGCTGATTTACAGTAAACAGCAGTGTAGGCAACATGTGGCTTCCTGCGAGAGACACATTTCTTGAAGGAAATTGGAACGAAGCGATCACAAGAGTAGACCACATAAAAGATTAACTTAGGAGATGGATGTGCTTTCAGTTGGTGCTCATGGTAAAGCTACAGGATAGAATGACGATAATTTCGAATAAAAGTAGCGGTTACCGCTTTTTTGCTAATTGAATTTAATGAAAACAGGCCGCAAACGCAGAAGGAGGAACAGAATTTCCAAGTTGAGTTTGGCCTTGTTTGCTTGTTGAATAGTGCTGGGTTTGCAGGTCTTTTGATCTAAGTGTCCACAGACGTACACGATTTAGATATGTCGAATGATGTTACTTATCTCAAAAACAGAAATGCACATTTTCACCTTTGATTTTATTAGCAAAGATAGTGTAAGAACACCGGAACCTACAGTGAGTAATCGGCTTACTCCCAAGCAAACGTTATTTGTTTTTTTACGGCTCATTGATATCTGTCCCTGCAGTCATTCTCAATGGGCAAATATAATTTCTTCGTTAGACTTCAAAGTTCAGACATCGCTCAAATGGAACTGCCGAACCGACCAAATGGACGAAAACTCATCAGTTATTTACAGAACAGGCCATCATTGTGATATCCAACGGTCATAAATTATCCTTGCTAACAGAATCAAAAATAAAGCCAGTGTTGACCGTTCCATGTCAACTCATTTAGGTCAACAGTGCACAGATGACAACAAAGCACATATTCTCTAAGGTCACTTTCATCATCTACCTTGCATAAGCTTACTTTCGTAAAACATCCGATAAAATCAACACAATATCAAGGTGACAGTGAGAACTCCATACCTGTTTTCTACCATCTTATCAGAAAATTTTGTCTATTTTCGTATCTTTTTACTCATTTTACACTAAATTTCGTGATTATTGTGTTTATTTTCGTATCACGCAGTCCTTCAAGGCTAATTTAGTCATCTGAAAAAGCGGATTTAACTTTCCTACATTCAACATCCACCATAACAAACACGCATATTCCAGGCGTGTGGGGTTTTGATCAAGCAACTGCAACCCGCTACAAAACACTAGCGTCTATCAAGTATTTCACCAGGGTTCTAATACTAGATGTAGGCCAGAGATCAAACAGCAGTCATAAATTTCCGGGGACATTATTCCGAGCAGCTGGTGTTAAATCGTTAATGGTGAAACAACTGCGACAAAAACATAGGCACACACCATTTTGACATATCGTCGCAGATTTCGTTGCTGTTGTTTTACCTTCAGATTCAAAACCACTTCAGTACCATTTCAACAAAACTGTGGGTTGCATCTTCTTAACTGATGGTCCACGCTTTTTCTTACCGAGCATCTTTAATCGGTTTTTCAGCCCACAAACTTTGCATAATTTCTGTGGTATATATTATATGAAATTTCTACCGGACGAAGATTAGGGCAATTAGATATCCGGGTGAAAGCCCCTCTGAGACAAAAACATGACCTAGTTTTAGTTGTCAGAGACCTGAGTAGCCGAAATGTTTTGTTAAAATGTCAAACTCTTCTCAGACCATTGTTAGCTATTTTGGGTTGACTTTCTTCTTAACGGAACGCTATACTTAGTAACCATCAAAAAGAGTCCATACGAAAGGACCAAAAATAACGAATATGGGAGCATCAGTTTCAGTCGGCATTTTCTTTTTTTGAATAGTTCCGAGCTCACCATGCGGTAAAAAAAATTTGTGTGCATATGCAGCCTTAAAAAATACGTGCACTAAACAGATAAAGGGTTAGGGTGCAAATGAGCCAGCGGTGAAAAGAAAGGAAATTGTACAACTTTACGTCTATGTAATGATGTTTGAGCAACATCTCTTTGAGCGTCAACAATCCAAATTGGAAAAAGGTAAACTTTCCAGCATAAGTGTTTTATTGCTGGGCCACGCAGACCCCACAAAATAAAGGCATGGTGAATTCAAGTATTCTTCATGTCAATGAGCCTCTAAGTCACTCAATCTTACCCGTACGTAATCGTAACTCACAGGTTAGTACATTTTCCACACTTATTGTTCCAGTGACACGGTGGCCCACCCATTCTTTTTATACACCATTTGCACGTTGACTATGTTATAATGCGGCATACCACATTTTCATGTGGCGGATCAAAATATCAACTAGCGTCGCCGTACTACCGATGTAGCTGCGAGTTCCTCATGCACACAGAACAAATAAATCCGTTCAAAGGCCTTCAAGTCCGTTAACAAAATGTCAGCTATACGTTTCTGATGCACTTGGTTGGCACGAAAATTTGATCTTCATACGGCATTCATATCGCGTGAGTAGCGGGATTACCAAATGTTTTTATTATCATTAACCAAAAACCAGTTTAGTCCAGAAGTGGCAGAAATATTTTAGCTACATGCATGCTTGCGACATGCTACATACTATACTACTGCTACTATATCATTACATATACTATATACTACAGATACTATATACTACGTGGTTCAACAAATCGGACGTGACTATTCCTCCTACAAAAACGCTCACACCCTCGTGCATATTGGATATTTTGCGACCTATAATTTGTTACTACCCGAAGTATGTTGTTTAATAAAACAACATGAAAGGTTTCTGCACATTGGATAATCCTATTTGATAGCTATCCTACTGACTTACTCTGGCCATAGTAGACGTCTGCGGTTTCTCCACTACCTCCCACAATCGCCGCTGAAATTCGGCGCATTTTCCTTGTCCAAACTGTTCCGAATCATCGCTTGGCAAGCCCGCACTAGATGTCTTTTTGATATCCTCCTCCATGCGATCTTTGCGCTGGACAAATCGCGTCAGACAGCAGGCATCAAGTAGACACTCGTTGAGGCCCCAGTAATTCAGATCCTCGATGAATGCCATTACACATACCTCGTCAAGAATATGCAAATGTCCGGTACGATATAAATCCAGGATGGAGCTAAAAGATCGCGCCGAATGGTCGAAGTAGAACTCATTTTTTTGTGGTGAATAATCGTCACAAAGCTGCGTGATTTCCAAGGGATCCATGGATAAGCTTAATCTCCCTAATCTAGAATTCGGGTAATTACATAATGTCCTCCACATTATTTCATGATGTTCACCACCCACATTCAGATATGCTCTACTCGATCCTTTGCGCATATCGATGAGGTCGCTTGTAGTTAAATGGAACGTATAATTAGCATGTTCACTCCAATGCGCGGTATCCCATGGTGTACTTCCACTATCACTGTGTTCGTGATTATGATGGTGTGTGCGCCCTGGCACGTGAGTAGCGATCCATTTCGTTGCTTTGGTTTTCAAAGACTTTGCACTATGCCGCGCCATCTCCGGGCTAACAGTTTCCTCGGACTTGATGGCCGCGCTAGCAACTGTACGCTCAAATTCACTTCCTGAATCAGATGTGTAAGTGAGACAGTTTTGTAATTCCTTTTGCGGGCCAATTTTATCCATGGTTAATGGCCACAGCTTGTGTAACAATATGCTCATCCTATTGGCCACAACATTTTAGCACAAAATCTCAAAGCGTAAGGCCCAATGAGCTGATTCATCCTTTGTGTGCATCTGTGCACAGACCTGAATGCCGCAACTACTAAATGTCCGACTGAAACATCAATGCGAGAGATCGAACACGGCCAATTTTCTACCCGTATCCCGCACACGGGTTGGTTGACAGTCTGAACCAACTGACCAATCGGGAAACAGATCCAGGTAAAAAACGCTTACATGTTTGACGTTTTCTAAGCTGTTTGTTGTGCTAGTTAGTATTCCTCACGAGAGCACATTCGCTTATAGAATTGGTTGCTTGAATAGATCTGACAGCACGCACTTTCATTCGGAAGCAAAAGTGGTAATCTCGCATCACCGCTTCGCAGCCCTATCTGAATCACCTTATTTGTTGATACTTGAGGCCGGTGGAATATCTTGACAAATATAGTGAGAGTAACATTTAACCTAAGTAACCGTCGGAAACTGTCCACCATATCGTGTATAACATGTACAGGACTTCACTTAAAAACGGACGCCATCCTACGTAATGTAGACATGCACATGGAAAGTAGACATTTAATCAGAAATTCAAGTGAATCGCTTCTGAAATTGAAGGAATAAAATGGAAACTAAAATCGAAATTGTGTGTTAGATTCTTTTGGCAAACCGGTGGGTCCTTGAATGAGATGTGGCAGCTCACATATAATTGAGCACCGAGATCACAGTAAAGTCCCCTTGACGCGTGGAAAAATCGGTGAAGCCGCTGAGAGATTAGTTGTTTGGGTAACCAAGCAAAAGATGTACGAAAACCAGTAGATAGCCTTCCAGCCAGTGTATAGTTTTTTTAGTTCGCTCACGTCAAGGGGCCATCCCACAATCCAGTTGCAGATATCCCGGGTAAACCTACACATTTCACGGCACCACATATTCATATATATTAAACCAAAAACAGTAGTAAAGTCAGGTAATCGCTGGGAACAGTGGTCGCAAGTGGTCTCCGTATGTACTACAGTAACCCTCTGACAGTACATCTCAACCCGAACTATGAATTCCGCTGCTTCGAAGTAATCGGTAACAGGTGATTTTGACATCGCGAGGACTACGTTTAACGGGAAAATGGCTGACGGAGCACATAGTCAACATTTTGTTATCAAATAGACAAAAAAGTAATTCGCTTAAAAAGCCTCTGAAATCTCCTCATGTATACAACTTCTGCTTTATGAAACACGGTATTTTATGATGTTTCTTTGATATTTAGTCGGCCGCAAAGTGGAAATCCTCCTCTGAAAACATTCTGTCTAGTTGATGTTCTTAATGGTGCCTTTTTTGTAACCTTCAGGGATTCTGTGATTAGACTTTGAATATACATTCTCATTTTTACGATCAGGTGTGCTGTTCCATCCTTATTGGGAATCATCCGCAGTACACATTATACTGCGCACAGAATGGCACGAAAAACAATTGAATGGATGAAAAATCCCACTGCCAACCTTTTGCAAATAGCTCAGAGGATGAAAGAATTCACCTGATGGGCGAAACTTATGTCTGACAACTCGTCATTCGTACGGCAAGTTAAAACAGCAGCCCGTGAGGTGGATTCTTATTTGAACGGATGGTGACGTTACATCCTGTCTAAAGGGCAAATCAACCACTTTATTGATCAGCCGCTTGTAGCCAGACGGTCAAGTTTTCAAACCAATAGCTCAAAGATCGTAGTTCTACACTATTTGGAGTTCCGTGAGATATGCAAAATGGGCGATTTCCACCGACGATGAAAATAAAGAAGATCAAATTTCGAGTGCACTACTAATGAGGAAGCAAAGATTATGGATCTAGTCTGTCTTTTCCTCCGATGATATCGCATGATCACGCCAGGATGTTACCTCGCCAAAATTCACCGCCACTGTGCTATCAAGTCATTTCGTGGTCATACAATAGGTCATACATCAGAAGGCATTATCAAGTAAGAACATAGTGTTGAACATTGATGTTTTTGGGACCTCGTCAGGTCCGATCTAGCCAGGTCAGTATACATCCAGTGGTTAAAATATGAGTAAATAATACAGTAAACAGTCAGAGCTAACAAAACAAATTAGAAAATGCGAGAAAACGGACGATTGTTTACCAAGAAAACCCTTATGGTATTTAAATAGACCCTGTGA
Source organism: Opisthorchis viverrini (assembly GCF_000715545.1). Taxonomy (NCBI): domain Eukaryota; kingdom Metazoa; phylum Platyhelminthes; class Trematoda; order Opisthorchiida; family Opisthorchiidae; genus Opisthorchis; species Opisthorchis viverrini. The sequence continues at coordinate 30,654 of NW_008752082.1, read as the reverse complement.
GGTGGCTCAAAGAGTCACTGAGCAACTGGGTCAAGAAATTCGTGTCATATGACCAAGATACACTCACTGCTTGACCGAATCGTTTTTGACAGCATTGTACCCGGAATTCATAATCGCCTTTCCTCGACTTTAGTCGATTCGCACCTTTGGATCAACACCGATAGTCTATTAGATGCTCGGTAGATAACGCGAAACTTCTCGTTTTTATTGATCTCGTGGCCGATGTCAAATGTGTAGTGCGATCAAGCTTTCGGTTGAACCACTTGGTCTAATGATGTTCCAGCAAGAGATGCACACGTGTTCTCTTAGCGAGTTGCCTTATCGTCCACCGAACATATTGCGCCAAACTACAACAATCTGTGACTGAATATGCATGCCAACAGATGTCGTTTGTAAAGTAGATCCAAGTAACTAGGCTTATCTGCAACAGTTAGTGCAAGTGGTTGGATACGGCGTCCACACGTATTCTGTGCTCTGAGTCTATCTAGGTAACCGTTGGCTTTGGGCGAATTAGCAATGGAATTTTGTGTAATATCCCATCCGTTTTGGTTTTGTGTAGGCAGATCTCCGAATAAAACACCCGGACTAATTCAGTGTCCAAGAAGCTGAAGGCGCTGTCGATTTCGGTTTCAGAGGCAAAGTGAATGTATGGTTGTGTAGAGTTGCTGAGGAGCAATTCCGCTAGTCGAGTGTTATACTGATGGAGTTATTATAAATAGGATTCTCCATAAAGAAGGAACTATCATCATGGTTAGGCGATCTTTACTGTAATGTACGCTGAAAAAATATGTTATCCGCAAACAAAAAAACCAGATCTGGATGACATATTGTGGATATCTCAACGGGTGATTATATAACGAGAGGCCCAACAGAAAGAAATGGCTTAAGCAAAGTCATGAGTGTCAGAATAATGAATGGTTGTATGGCAAGGAGATATTATGAATGGCTTCTTCTGAAATCTGAAGTATCCAAAACAGTCTTGTATTTGTAGACGAATGGCGACTTAGTTGAGGGCTTCACAGCAACAAATATCATAACCTTTTCTTAGTACAAAGAGAAAATGATCTGAAAGCAAACCATTCTACGCCTCAGGTGCACCGATTTTTAGTCAATTTCAGTCCCTGACATTCAAATCCAGTACACTAACAAACATTTGCTCAACACCGACTGGACAGATCCATAGCGATAACCACGTTATTTTTGCGTGTGGTCATGAGTACATTCTTGACTCTGATCTCAAGATGGTGATGATGATGATGATCAGAATCGAAGCAAGGTGAAACTTCCCATTTTGTGGGTACAAAACGGGCTTATCCTTGTAGCTTACACAAACGAACACGTAGCAAATAGAAAAGAGCCACTGTCGAGAAAACAAAGCTGTAGTGTAGGTCACTACTTTCAAAGCTGAGTAAAACTTCACTCCTTTTAAAATTCGTTGAGGTGGCTATCCAAACCTATAATTTTCTTGCCACGTTGAAAAGTCACAAAAACTGACGACATTCCGGCCTGTCATGGGATCTTCCCAGGTCAGGAGCAGAGCATACATAACATGGAGTATTAAGAGCCAACATTATGTTGCGTTCAACCATAACCTTAATAAAACCATTTACGTTAGCTGATAAAACCTAAAGAGTGAACAAACGCTTCGGACCCCTTTCTCCAGATTACACATCCGTTGACAGGATTAAAATGCCGGTGAATTTGAGCATGGAGATGACCTTGGTATACTCAGACTCTAAATTTTCATGATTTGTTGGTCTAATGGCAGTCGGCCCTTGTGGGAGACCCAGGATTTATTGAACTGGTAATATGGTGAAATTTTGGTAGCTCGGGTGAGTTTATTGGTTGTTGATCAGATGGCTGTTGATCTGTTCGCCGAGCTTGGCAATTGGCTTGCAAACGTTTCGTCACCATACGAGGAGACATCATCAGTGCGCAGTTGGGTGGGTACTTCTTCCTTGCCTGCGTGTGTTTATAT